>NW_018403689.1:2253-6420 GCF_002113885.1 Mizuhopecten yessoensis | reverse complement strand
TTCCGTTTGTATGGGGCCAACAGATGGGAAACGAACCAGATCCGAGGTGTCCACGCTTTCATGGTATCTTATATTATCTTTCAAAATAGCTGTATTATAGACGGGCGACATAGCTGTAGTATGGGCGGGTGACATAACTATAGTATAAAAGGGCGACATAACTGTAGTATAGACGGGCACCATAGCTATAGTATATAACTGTAGTATACATGGGCGACATAGCTGTAGTATTGACGGGCGACATAGCTGTAGTATAGACGGGGGACATAACTTAAGTATACACGGGCGACATAACTGTAGTAAAAAAGGGCGACATAGCTGTAGTAAAGACGGGCAACATAGTTGTAGTATAGCTGTAAGGTAGACGGGCGACATAGCTGTCGTATAGACCTGCGACCATGCTGTAGTATAGAAGGGCAACATATATATATAGCTGTAGTAAAGACGGTCGACATAACTGTAGTATAGACGGGAGACTTAGCTGTAGTTAAGACGGGCAACATAGCTGTAGTAAAGACGGGCGACATAGCTATAATATAGACGGGCAACATAGCTGTAGTATAGACGGGTGACATAACTATAGTATACACGGGCGACAAAACTGTAGCAAACATGGGCAACATAGCTGTATTAAGACGGGCAACATAGCTGTAGTATAGACCGGCAACATAACTGTAGTATAGACCGGCGACATAGCTGTAGAATAGTCGGGCAACATAGCTGAAGTAAATTGACGGGCAACATAGCTGTAGTATAGGCCGGCAACATAACTGTAGTATAGACCGGCGACATAGCTGTAGTATAGACGGGCGACATAGCTGTAGTATAGGCCGGCAACATAACTGTAGTATAGACCGGCGACATAGCTGTAGTATAGACGGGCAACATAGCTTTAGTATAGACTGGTGACATAACTGTGGTAAAGAAGGGCGACATAGCTGTAGTAAAGACGGGCAAACTAGCTGAAGTATATAGTATAGACGGGCAACATAGCTGTAGTCAAGACGGGCAACATAGCTGTAGTAACGACGGGCGACGTAGCTGTAGTATAGACGGGCAACATAGCTGAAGTATATTGACTGGCAACATAGCTGTAGTATAGACGGGGGAGATAGCTGTAGTATAGACCTGCGACAAATCTGTAGTATAGACGGGCAACATAGCTGAAGTATATTGACGGTCAACATAGCTGTAGTATAGACGGGGGACATAGCTGTAGGATAGACCTGCGACAAAGCTGTAGTATAGACGCGCAACATAGCTGTAGTAAAGACGGTCGACATAACTGTAGTATAGACGGGCAACATAGCTGGAGTATAGACTGGTGACATAACTGTAGTACAGAAGGGCGACATAGCTGTAGTTAAGACGGGCAACATAGCTGTAGTATAGACGGGCAACATAGCTGTAGTAAAGACGGGCGACTTAGCTGTAGTATAGACGGGCAACATAGCTGTAGTATAGACTGGTGACATAACTGTAGTAAAGAAGGGCGACATAGCTGTAGTTAAGACGGGCAATATAGTTGTAGTATAGACCTGCGACATAGCTGTAGTATAGACGGGCAACATAGCTGTAGTATAGACGGGCGACATAGCTGTAGTATAGACCTGCGACAAAGCTGCAGTATAGAAGGGCAACATAGATGTAGTAAAGACGGTCGACATAACTGTAGTATAGAAGGGCAACATAGATGTAGTAAAGACGGTCGACATAACTGTAGTATAGAAGGGCGACATAGCTGTAGTATAGAGCGGCGACATAGCTGTAGTCTGTAGTATAGACGGGCAACATTGCTGTAGTATAGACTGGTGACATAACTGTAGTAAAGACGGGAGACATAGCTGTAGTTAAGACGGGCAACATAGCTGTACCCTCGACGGGCGACATAGCTGGAGTATATACGGGCAACAAAGATGTAGTAAAGACGTTCGACATAACTGTAGTTTAGACGGGAGACATAGCTGTAGTTAAGACGGGCAACATAGCTGTACCCTCGACGGGCGACATAGCTGGAGTATAGACCGGCGACATAGCTGAAGTAAAGACGGGCGACATAGCTGGAGTATATACGGGCAACAAAGATGTAGTAAAGACGTTCGACATAACTGTAGTTTAGACGGGAGACATAGCTGTAGTTAAGACGGGCAACATAGTTGCAGTATAGACATGCGACATAGCTTAAGTATATTGACGGGCAACAGGGCAACATAGCTGTAGTAAAGACGGTCGACATAACTGTAGTAAAAAAGGGCGACATAGCTGTAGTATAGCCGGGCGACATAACTGTAGTAGCTGGAGTATAGACCGGCGACAAAGCTGTAGTATAGAAGGGAAACATAGCTGGAGTATAGAGCGGCGACATAGCTGTAGTATGGACAGTATAGACTTGTGACATAACTGTAGTAAAGACGGGAGACATAGCTGTAGTTAAGACGGGCAACATAGTTGTAGTATAAACCGGCGACATAGCTGTAGTAATAGACCTGCGACATAGCTGTAGTATGGACGGGCGATATAGATGTAGTATAGACGGGCGACATAACATCAAGACGGGTGCCATAGCTTTGTCGCAGGTCTATACTACTACAGTTATGTTGCCCGTCAATATACTTCATCTATGTTGCCCTTCTATACTTAGTTATGTCACCCGTCTATACTACAGTTACGTTGCCTGTCAATATACTTCCGCTAGTTTGCCCGTCTTTACTACAGCTATATATATATGTTGCATGTCGCCCGTCTATACCACAGCTATGTTGCCCGTCTATATTACGCCTGTCCATACTACAGCTATGTCACCCGTCTATACTACAGTTACGTTGCCTGTCAATATACTTCCGCTAGTTTGCCCGTCTTTACTTCAGCTATGTCGCCGGTCTATACTCCAGCTACTACAGTTATGTCGCCCGTCCATACTGCAGCTATGTCGCCCGTCTATAATACAGTTATGTTGCCTGTCAATATAGCTGTAGTATAGACTGGTGATAACTGTAGTATAGACCGGCGACAAAGCTGTAGTATAGAAGGGCAACATAGATGAAGTAAAGACGGTCGACATAACTGTAGTAAAAAAGGGCGACATAGCTGTAGTTAAGACGGGCAACATAGCTGAAGGATATTGACGGGCAACATAGCTGTAGTATAGAGCGGCGACATAGCTGTAGTAAAGACGGGCAAACTAGCTGAAGTATATTGACAGGCAACATAACTGTAGTATAGACGGGCGACATAGCTGTAGTATGGACGGGCGACATAACTGTAGAATAGACGGCGACATATCTGTAGTATAGACGGGCAACATAGCTGTAGTATAGACGGGCGACATAACTGTAGTATAGACGGGAGACATAGCTGTAGTAAAGACGGGCAACTTAGCTGTAGTAAAGAATGGCGACATAGCTGTAGTAAAGATGGGCAACATAGCTGTAGTATAGACGGCTGACTTAACTAAAGTATATACAGGCGACATAACTATAGTAAAGAAGGACGACATAGCTGTAGTATAGAAGGGCAACATAGTTGTAGTATAGACCTGCGACATAGCTGTAGTATAGACAGGAAACATAACTAAAGTATACACGGGCGACATAACTGTAGTATAGACGGGAGACATAGCTGTAGTAAAGACGGGCAACATAGCTGTAGTAAAGACGGGCAAGATAGTTGTAGTATAGACCGGCGACATAGCTGTAGTATAGACGGTCAACAAAGCTGTAATATAGACGGGCAATATAGCAATATAGCCGTAGTAAAGACGGGCGACTTAGCTGTAGTATAGACGGGCAACATTGCTGTAGTATAGACTGGTGACATAACTGTAGTAAAGAAAGGCGACATAGCTCTAGTAAAGACGGGCAACATAGTTGCAGTATAGACATGCGACATAGCTGTAGTATAGACGGGCAACATAGCTATAGTATAGACCGCCGACATAGCTGTAGTATAGAAGGGAAACACAGCTGAAGTATATTGACGGGCAACATAGCTGTAGTATAGACGGGATACATAGCTGTAGTATAGACCTGGGACAAAGCTGTAGTATAGAAGGGCAACATAGCTGTAGTATAGACCGGCGACATAGCTGTAGTATAGATGGGCAACCTAGCTCAAGTATATTGACGGGCAACATAACTGTAGTATAGACGAGCGATATAGCTGTAGTGG
>NW_018403689.1:0-107 GCF_002113885.1 Mizuhopecten yessoensis | reverse complement strand
ACATAACTGTAGTAAAGAAGGTCGACATAGCTGTAGTAAAGACGGACAACATAGTTGTAGTTTAGATGAACGACATAGCTGTAGTGTGGACGGGCGACATAACTGTA
>NW_018403688.1:1827-2200 GCF_002113885.1 Mizuhopecten yessoensis | reverse complement strand
GGTACTAGGAGTGTATGGCGTGACAGTAAGACTATAACCCTGGTGTAATGGTACTAGGGGTGTACGGCGTGACATTGCGGCTATAACCCTGGTGTAATGGTACTTGGACTGTACGGTGTGACAGCACGACTATAAAACTGGTGTAATGGTACTAGGAGTGTATGGCGTGACAGTAAGACTATAACCCTGGGGTAATGGTACTAGGGGTGTACGGCGTGACATTGCGGCTATAGCCCTGGTGTAATGGTACTTGGACTGTACGGTGTGACAGCACGACTATAACCCTGGTGTAATTGTACTAGGAGTGTATGGCGTGACAGTAAGACTATAACCCTGGTTTAATGGTACTAGGAGTAAACGATGTGACAGTACA
>NW_018403688.1:0-107 GCF_002113885.1 Mizuhopecten yessoensis | reverse complement strand
CGGTGTGACAGTACGACTATAATCCTGGTTTAATGGTACTAGGAGGGTACGGTGTGACAGTCCGACTGTTACCCTGGTGTAATGCTACTAGGAGTGTACGGTGTGAC
>NW_018403687.1:3622-4313 GCF_002113885.1 Mizuhopecten yessoensis | reverse complement strand
AATACCTATAGTGGGAAAGAGTGCTTAGCCCAGGTAATGGCCGACACTAGTGAATACCAATAGGAGAAAAGAGTGCTTAGCCCAGGTAATGTCCGACCCTAGTGAATACCGATGGGAGAAAAGAGTGCTTAGCCCATGTAATGGCCGACCCTAGGGAATACCGATAGGGGGAAAGAGGGCTTAGCCCAGGTAATGTCCGACCCTAGTGAATACCGATGGGAGAAAAGAGTGCTTAGCCCAGGGAATGGCCGACCCTGGTGAATACCTATAGGGGGAAAGAGTGCTTAGCAAAGGGAATGGCCGACCCTGGTGAATACCGATAGTGGGAAAGAGTGCTTAGCACAGGTAATGGCTGACTCTAGTGGATACCTATAGGAGGAAAGAGTGCTTAGCCCAGGTAATGGCTGACTCTAGTGAATACCTATAGGAGGAAAGAGTGCTTAGCCCATGTAATGGCCGACCCTAGTGAATACCGATAGGAGAAAAGAGTGCTAAGCAAAGTTAATGGCCGACCCTGGTGAATACCTATAGTATGAAAGAGTGCTTAGCCCAGGTAATGGCCGACCCTAGTGAATACCGATAGGAGGAAAGAGTGCTTAGCAAAGGTAATGGCCGACCCTGGTGAATACCTATAGTGGGAAAGAGTGCTTAGCACAAGTAATGGCCGACCCTATTAAATACCAATAGGGGG
>NW_018403687.1:0-107 GCF_002113885.1 Mizuhopecten yessoensis | reverse complement strand
GCCGACCCTAGTGAATACCTATAGGAGGAAAAAGTGCTTAGCAAAGGTAATGGCCGACACTGGTGAATACCAATAGGAGAAAAGAGTGCTTAGCCCAGGTAATGTCC
>NW_018403686.1:603255-603406 GCF_002113885.1 Mizuhopecten yessoensis | reverse complement strand
AGGCACCCGTCCTTATACCTAGACTGTTGTGTCTCCCTAGACACCGGTCCTTATACCTATACTGTTGTGTCTCCCTTGGCATCAGTCCTTATACCTAGACTGTTGTATCTCCCCAGGAATCCGTCCTTATAGCTGGAATGTTGTGTCTCCT
>NW_018403686.1:600753-601245 GCF_002113885.1 Mizuhopecten yessoensis | reverse complement strand
GTCTCCCTAGGCACCCGTCTTTATAGCTAGACTGTTGTGTCTCCCAAGGCACCCGTCCTTTTACCTATACTATCGTGTCTCCCTTAACAGACGTCCTTATACCTAGACTGTTGTGTGTCCCTAGACACCCGTCCTCATACCTAGATTGTTGTGTCTCCTTAGGCAGTCGTCCTCATACCTACACTGTTGTGTCTCCCTAGGCCCCCGTCTTTAAACCCAGACTGTTGTGTCTCGCTAGGCACCCGTCCCTATACCTAGACTGTTGTGTCTCACTAGGCACCCGTCCTCATACCTAGATTGTTGTGTCTCCTTAGGCAGTCGTCCTCATACCTTCACTGTTGTGTCTCCCTAGGCCCCCGTCTTTATACCTAGACTGTTGTGTCTCCCAAGGCACCAGTCCTTTTACCTATACTATCGTGTCTCCCTGAACAGACGTCCTTATACCTAGACTGTTCTGTCTCCCTAGGCACCCGTCCTTTCACCTAGACTGTT
>NW_018403686.1:599071-599546 GCF_002113885.1 Mizuhopecten yessoensis | reverse complement strand
CCTAGGCACCTGTTCTCATACCTAGACTGTTGTGTCTCCTTAGGCTTTCGTCCTTATACCTAGACTGGTGTGTCTCCCTAGTCATCGGTCCTTATACCTAGNTGTTGTGTCTCCCTAGGCACCCGTCCTAATACCTAGACTGTTGTGTCTCCCTAGGCACCCGTCCTCATACCTAGACTGTTGTGTCTCCCTAGACACCCGTCCTTATACCTAGACTGGTGTGTCTCCCTAGGCACCCGTCCTTATACCTAGACTGTTGTGTCTCCCTAGACACCCGTCCTTATACCTACACTGTTGTGTCTCCCTAGGCTCCTGTCCCTATACCTAGACTGATGTGTGTCCATAAACACCCGTTCTTATACCTAGACTGTTGTGTCTCCCTAGGCATCCGTCCTTATACCTAGACTGTTGTGTTTCCCTAGGCACTCGTCCTCATACCTAGACTGTTATGTCTCCTTAAGCACCCGTCTTTATT
>NW_018403686.1:597214-597278 GCF_002113885.1 Mizuhopecten yessoensis | reverse complement strand
GGCACCCGTCCTTATACCTAGACTGTTGTGTCTCCCTAGGCAACCACCCTTATACCTAGACTGC
>NW_018403686.1:582642-597125 GCF_002113885.1 Mizuhopecten yessoensis | reverse complement strand
GACTGTTCTGTCTCCCTAGGCACCCGTCCTTTCACCTAAACTGTTTTGTCTCCCTAGGCCCCCGTCTTTATACCTAGACTGTTGTGTCTCTCTAGGCACCCGTCCTTTTACCTAGACTGTTGTGTCTCCCTAGGTACCCGTCCTTATACCTAGACTGTTTCGTCTCCCTAAACAACCGTCCTTATACCTAGACTGTGTTGTTCCTTATACCTAGACTGTTGTGTTTCCCTAGGCAGTGTCTCCCTAGCCACACGTCCTTATACCTAGACTGTTGTGTCACCGTAGGCACACATCCTTATACCTAGACTGTTGTGTCTCCCTAGGCACCCGTCCTTATACCTAGACTGTTGTGTCTCCCTAGCCATCCGTCGTCATGCCTAGACTGTTGTGTCTTCCTAGGCAACTGTCCTTATATCTATAATGTTGTGTCTACCAAAACACCCGTCCTTATACCTAGACTGTTGTGTTTCCCTAGGCAGCCGTCCTTATACCTAGACTGTTGTGTCTCCCAAGGTATCCGTCCTTATACCTAGACTGTTGTGTNAATAGGCACCCATTCTTATATCTAGAATGTTGTGTCTCCCTTGGCCCCCGTCCTTATACCTAGACTGTTGTGTCTCCCTAGGCATCAACCCTGATACCTAGACTGTTGTGTCTCACAAGGCACCCGTCCTTATACCTAGACTGTTGTGTCACCGTAGGCACACATCCTTATTACTAGACTGTTGTGTCTCCCTAGGCACCCGTCCTTTTATATAGACTGTTGTGTCTCCCGAGCCATCCGTCGTCATGCCTAGACTGTTGTGTCTTCCTTAGCAACTGTCCTTATATCTATAATGTTGTGTCTCCCAAAACACCCGTCCTTATACCTAGACTGTTGTGTTTCCCTAGGCATCCGTCCTTATACCTAGACTGTTGTGTCTCCCCAGGCACCAGTCCTCAAACTTAGACTGTTGTGTCTCCCTAGGTATCCGTCCTTATACTTAGACAGATGTGTCTCCATAGGCACCCACCCTTTTACCTAGAATGTTGTGTCTCTCTTGGCACCCGTCCTGATACATAGACTGTTGTGTCTCCCTAGGCATCCACCCTTATACCTAGACCGTTGTGTCTCACTAGGCCCCCGTCCTTATACATATACTGTGGTGTTTCCCTAGGCACCCGCCCTTATACCTAGACTGTTGTGTTTTCCTAGGCACCCGTCCTTATTCCTATACTGTTGTGTCTCCCTAGGTGCCCGTCCTTATACCTATACTGTTGTGTCTCCCTAGGTGCCCGTCCTTATACCTATACTGTTGTGTCTCCCTAGGTATCCGTCCTTATACTTAGACAGTTGTGTCTCCATGTGTCCCCGTAGGCACACATCCTTACACCTAAACTGTTGTGTCTCCCTAGCCACCCGCCGCCCTTATACCTAGACTGTTGTGTTTCCCTAGGCAGCCGTCCTTATACCTAGACTGTTTCGTCTCCCTAAACAACCGTCCTTATACCTAGACTTTTGTGTCTCCTTAGGCAGCCGTCCTTATACCTAGACTATTGTGTCTCCCTTGGCATCCACCCTTATACCTAGACCGTTGTGTCTCACTGGGCACCCGTCCTTATACCTAAACTCTTGTGTCTCCCTAGCCACCCGCCGTCCTTATACCTAGACTATTGTGTCTCCATATGCACCCGTCCTTATACCTAAACTGTTGTGTCTCCCTAGGTACCCGTCCTTATACCTAGACTATTGTGTCTCCATAGGCACCCGTCCTTATACCTAGACTTTTGTGTCTCCTTAGGCAGCCGTCCTTATACATATACTGTGGTGTCTCCCTAGGCACCCGTCCTTATACCTAGACTATTGTGTCTCCCTTGGCATCAGTCCCTATACCTAGACTGTTGTATCTCCCCGGGCATCCGTCCTTATACCTGGAATGTTGTGTCTCCATAAACACCCGTCCTTATACCTAGACTGTTGTGTCTCCCAAGGCACCCGTCCCTATACCTAGACTGTTGTGTCTTCTTAGGCTTCCGTCCTTATACCTAGACTGTTCTGTCTCCCTAGGCACCCGTCCTTATACCTAATTTGTTGTGTCTCCCTAGGCACCTGTTCTCATACCTAGACTGTTGTGTCTTCCTAGGCACCCGTCCTTTCACCCAAACTGTTGTGTCTCCCTAGGCCCCCGTCTTTATACCTAGACTGTTGTGTATCGCTAGGCACCCGTCCTTATACCTAGACTTTTCTGTCTCCCTAGACACCCGTCCTTATACCTAATTTGTTGTGTCTCCCTAGGCCCCTGTTCTCATACCTAGACTGTTGTGTCTTCCTAGGCACCCGTCCTTACACCCAAACTGTTGTGTCTCCCTAGGCAACCACCCTTATACCTAGACTGCTGTGTCCCTAGGCACCTGTTCTCATACCTAGACTGTTGTGTCTCACTAGGCACCCGTCCTTATACCTAGACTGCTGTGTCTCCCTAGCCATCCGTCCTTATACCTAGACTGTTGGGTCTCCCTAGGCACCCGTCCTCATACTTAGACTGCTGTGTCTCCCTAGGCACCTGTTCACATACCTAGACTGTTGTGTCTCCCTAGGTATCCGTCCTTATACCTAGACAGTTGTGTCTCCATAGGCACCAATCCTTATGCAAAGACTGTTGTGTCTCCCTAGGCATCCACCCTTATACCTAGACTGTTGTGTCTCACTAGGCACCCGTCCTTATACCTAGACTGTTTTGTCTCCCTAGGCACCCGTCCTTATACCTAGACTGTTTTGTCTCCCTAGGCACCCGTCCTTATACCTAGACTGTTTTGTCTCCCTAGGCATCCACCCTTATACATAGACTGTTGTGTCTCACTAGGCAACTGTCCTTATATCTATAATGTTGTGCCTCCCAAAACATCCGTCCTTATACCTAGACTGTTGTGTTTCCTTAGGCACCCGTCCTTATACCTAGACTGTTTTGTCTCCCTAAGCACCCGTCCTTTTACCTAAACTGTTGTGTCTCTCTAGGCCCCCGACTTTATACCTAGACTGTTATGTCTCGCTAGGCACCGTCCTTATACCTAGACTGTTGTGACTCCCTAGGTACCCGTCCTTATACCTAGACTGTTTTGTTTCCCTAAACACCCGTCCTTAAACTAGACTGTGTTGTCTCCCTAGGCACCCGTCCTTATACCTAGACTGTTGTGTCTACCTAGCCACACGTCCTTATACCTAGACTGTTGTGTCCCCGTAGGCACACATCCTTATACCTAGACTGTTGTGTCTCCCTAGGCACCCGTCCTTATACCTAGACTGTTGTGTCTCCCTAGCCATCCGTTGTCATGCCTAGACTGTTGTGTCTTCCTTGGCAACTGTCCTTATATCTATAATGTTGTGTCTCCCAAAACACCCGTCCTTCTTCCTAGACTGTTGTGTCCCCGTAGGCACACATCCTTATACCTAGAATGTTGTGTCTCCCAAAACCTGATACATAGACTGTTGTGTCTCCCTAGACACCCGTCCTTATACCTAGAATGTTGTGTCTCACTAGCCACCCGTCGTCATACCTAGACTGTTTTGTCTCCCTATGCACCCGTCCTTATACCTAGGCTGTTGTGTTTCCCTAGGCACCCGTCCTTATACCTAGACTGTTTTGTCTCCCTAAGCATCCGTCCTTATACCTAAACTGTTGTGTCTGCCTAGGCACCCGTCCTTATACCTAGACTGTTGTGTCTCACTAGCCACCCGTCGTCATACCTAGACTGTTGTGTCTTCCTAGGCAGCTGTACTTATATCTATACTGTTGTGTCTCCCTAAGCATCAACCCTTATAGCTAGACTGTTGTGTCTTCCTAGGCTCCCGTCCTAATACCTAGACTGTTGTGTTTCCCTTGGTAACCGTCCTTATACCTAGACTGTTGTGTGTCCCTAGCCACTCATCGTCATACCTAGACTGTTGTGTCTCCAAAGGCATTCGGCCTTATACCTAGATTGTTGTGTCCTCCTAGGCTACCGTCCTTATACCGAGACTGTTGTGTCTCCCTAGGCACCCGTCCTTATACCTACACTGTTGTGTCTTCCTAAGCAGCCGTCGTCATACCTAGACTGTTGTGTCTTCCTAGGCATCCGTCCTTATATCTAGACTGTTGTGTCTCCCGAAACACCCGTCCTTATACATGGACTGTTGTGTCTCCCTAGGCAGCCGTCCTTATACCTAGACTGTTGTGTCACCCTAGCCATCCGTCTTTATACCTAGAATGTTGTGTCTTCCTAGGCAACCGTTCTCATATCTAGACTGTTGTGTCTCCCGAAACACCCGTCCTTATAATAAAATGTTGTGTCTCCCTAGGCAACCACCCTTATACCTAGACTGTTGTGTCACCCTAGCCATCCGTCTTCATACTTAGAATGTTGTGTCTTCCTAGGCACCCGTCCTTATACCTAGACTGTTTTGTCTCCCTAGGCACCCGTTCTTATACCTAGACTGTTGTGTCTTCCTAGGCACCCGTCCTTATACCTAGACTGTTCTGTCTCCCTAGGCACCCGTCCTTATACCTAGACTGTTCTGTCTCCCTAGGCACCTGTCCTTTTACCTATACTATCGTGTCACACTAGACACCCGTCCTTACACAAAGACTGTTGTTTCTAACTAGCCATCCGTCTTCATACCTAGACTGTTCTGTCTCCCTAGGCATCCGTCCTCATACCTAGACTGTTGTGTCTCCCTAGGCACTCGTCCTTATACCTAGACTGTTGTGTCTGCCTAGGCACCCGTCCTCATACCTAGACTGTTGTGTCTCCCCAGGCACCCGTCCTTATAACTAGACTGTTGTGTCTCCCTAGGCACCCGGCCTTATACCTAGACTGTTGTGTCTCCCTAGGCATCCACCCTTATACCTAGACTGTTGTGTCTTTCCTAGGCACCCGTCCTTATCCCTAGACTGTTGTGTCTCCCTAGGCTCCCGTCCTTATACCTAGACTGTTGTGTCTCCCGAAACACCCGTCCTTATACCTAGACTGCTGTGTCTACCTAGGCTACCGTCCTTATACCGAGACTGTTGTGTCTCCCTAGGCATCCACCCTTATACCTAGACTGTTGTGTCTTTCCTAGGCACCCGTCCTTATCCCTAGACTGTTGTGTCTCCCTAGGCTCCCGTCCTTATACCTAGACTGTTGTGTCTCCCGAAACACCCGTCCTTATAATAAAATGTTGTGTCTCCCTAGGCAACCACCCTTATACCCAGACTGTTGTGTCACCCTAGCCATCCGTCTTCATACTTAGAATGTTGTGTCTTCCTAGGCACCCGTCCTTATACCTAGACTGTTCTGTCTCCCTAGGCACCTGTCCTTTTCCCTATACTATCGTGTCGCACTAGACACCCGTCCTTACACAAAGACTGCTGTTTCTAACTAGCCATCCGTCTTCATATCTAGAATGTTGTGTCTTCTTAGGCACCCGTCCTTATACCTAGACTGTTGCCTAGACTGTTGTGTCTCCCTAGGCACCCGTCCTTATATCTAGACTGTTGTGTCTCCCTAGGCCCCGTCCTTATAACTAGACTGTTGTGTCTCCCTAGGCACCCGGCCTTATACCTAGACTGTTGTGTCTCCCTAGGCTCCCGTCCTTATACCTAGACTGTTGTGTCTCCCGAAACACCCGTCCTTATACCTAGACTGCTGTGTCTACCTAGGCTACCGTCCTTATACCGAGACTGTTGTGTCTCCCTAGGCACCCGTCCTTATACCTAGACTGTTCTGTCTCCCTAGGCACCTGTCCTTTTACCTATACTATCGTGTCGCACTAGACACCCGTCCTTACACAAAGACTGTTGTTTCTAACTAGCCATCCGTCTTCATACCTAGACTGTTCTGTCTCCCTAGGCACCCGTCCTCATACCTAGACTGTTCTGTCTCCCAAGGCATCCGTCCTCATACCTAGACTGTTGTGTCTCCCTAGGCACCCGTCCTTATACCTAGACTGTTGTGTCTCCCTAGGCACCCGGCCTTATAACTAGACTGTTGCGAGGACGTTTAACGCCAAACAAACAATCAACAAAAGTTGCCATCATGTTTTGTTTACTTAAGTTGAGATAAAATTGGATAAAGAACAAAAATGAAATTTCAACATACAATAAACTAGAACTATTTACAATGAACTATTTTTTTTCCCATGACAACATTTTGTTATCAAAAATAATCGCGAGAATAATTCACAGTGTCAGATTTTTCCTCGTGACGCGGTTCTGGTAAATCCCTACATCACAAATAAACGCACCAGCCGTCCCTTTCACACGTACAAGTACCTACAGGGCATTTAATTGAAACTAGAATCAACACAAATGCCATACAGATGAAGTACGTGTAATAATCCAATCAAATTAAGGGTTAAAGCCGTACCTATTTACAGCACTGACATGTTTTGAGGACCAAATCGTAATTTTAAGAATAAATGAATAATAACATAAATAACACGACAGTAGAAGAATATATATATATATGATATAACTACATGTATTTACCACATATCATTTTGATACCAACAACACCAAACTATCAATCAGTTGAATGATTCCTTTTACTATTTTGAAGATCACAACAGAAGAATATATGTCAAATGTTCTACCATAGAGTATGATATATGCTTTTCTCCAAATTACATCTTGACGTAAAACCATTGTCAATAATGTATATTCATAAATGCCACACCCAAAAGCCATCAATGTTGTGTAGTCTGTGGGGAGTAGATTTCTATTTACAGGAAGGTCAACTAATATAAATAGACATTAGTTTGCACGCGGTTTTTTAAATGCAATAATATTTTTAAAACTCAAATGATAACAGTCAAATAAAGTGTCCATTATTTTATTAGTTCTCTAATACATATTTTTATTTTACACTAATGGTTCGAAAGATGATCATGAAGTTGCTGCAGCGATGTAACAGTTGTCGCTATTTGATGCCGACTACCATATTGTGCATTACTATACTCATACATAGGACTACCTCAAAATGTCGCATTATATTATGCTTGGTTCCCGGCCATGTGGTAATACTTGGTAATGAAAAGGCAGATCGCGCGCCACCAACGCGGCTTTATTGCTACCACCACTTGATTGTAAACTTCATTTTAGACATTTCAAACCGTTAATAACACATTTGGCTAAGGTAAAAATGGCAAACTAAATGGAATCAATGCGTAGACAACAAATTACACTGTGTAAAACCAAAAAACGGTGAATGGTATACACGCTAAAGAAAAAACCGAGGTTAAATGAAATATTTATCACAAATATTGTTCAGGAGATGGCACCTTACAGCGACCTAATTATCAATATGAATCAGCATAATGGCATTTTCTAAACATAAATCAACGCTTATATATTATAAACTGAATACCTAATTGTCAAAGTCTATCAATAGAAAGCATCTTGTTTTTTCTGTTAAAATCTGTTATATTTCCTTATATCCCTCGAGTTTTAAAATTTGGCCCATTTGAATTGGTTGTTGCTTTCAAAATCAACACATGCATACTAATACTTATTTATATATACTGTCCTACTTCTGCCAATAAACATCGCCTCCCTACAGACTATGCAGTATTGATGGCTTTTAAGTCTGAACTTTCTAAACTTAGGTTATTTCCTACCTGTTTTCGTCGTTGCCATTCGGGACAAATATACTTGTTTGACATGGAATACAGCCTACTTTAGTCTCGATCGTTGTCACACGAAAGCTTCATGTTTTGTAAATATACTTGTTTGACATTGAATACAGTCTGCTTCAGTCTTGATCGTTGTCACACAAAGCTTCATGTTTTGTAAATATACTTGTTTGACATTGAATACAGTCTGCTTCAGTCTTGATCGTTGTCACACAAAGCTTCATGTTTTGTAAATATACTTGTTTGACCTGGAATACAGTCTACTTCAGTCTTGATCGTTGTCACACGAAAGCTTCATGTTTTGTAAATATATGTACTTGTTTGACATGGAATACAGTCTACTTCAGTCTTGATCGTTGTCACACGAAAGCTTCATGTTTTGTAATCGTTAGTGTTTGCACTTCATAGTAATGAGAACATGTATAATAGTATCCAATATCCATGTGTACATATCCAAAAGTAATCAGTTACGAGACCTGTTACATTTTTAATTCGTCTATTATTTGTATTACGGTGCAGTGATTGGCCTAATTACCTAGGGAACCATCCGTCGTGTGACTGGCTACCGCGATCAACCAATTACTTCGACAATATTATTATGACTGCATGACTTGCTGTATAATTAAAAGTACACTTTTATCAACACAAAAGAGGTCAATATGTCTATTTCATTTAAAAAAAAAAACATCTATTGTTCTTTAGTATTTTGAATACCTAATCGGATCGATGAATCGCTAAATCGCTCACTATTTCCACGAACAGTACGTATCTGACACAGTGAAACCAAAATAGTATGGTTTAAAGATTTGAACTGTTGATGACTATGAGAACAAAGATTCGGTGGTATGTTAATTTGATATTATTCCGTTTTCGAGAAGAGTAATTTGTAAATCAGTCAGAAGGTTGTACATTGTTACTATTTTTAGAAACCGATGTCTGTCTGTGTCATTGTGGTTCATCTTTTCTGAAATGAATAATTTTTATCCACTCTATATTATCTTGTCGAAATTATATACATCAAGTATCAAAAATCACGTCGTTTTTACTTCTAAGGTCAATGCTGATTTTATTGAATGATTTTGGATGCACAAATTACTAGTTTCAAGGAAAACAAATCTATCTTCACTTTTGTGCATGAAAGGCGAACAAGCGTTTATTCAGGCTGATCGATCCACCTCTGAAACTTCTGAAGACACAATATACCAAAATCTAATGTTTGAATTATTACCAGGCGAAAGGATTTCACGGGGTCATCTCGTTCGTGGTTGCAATGTTCCGACATCAGTTCCAATCCAAGTTGCTGAGTTACCCGGAAATAAAAACCAATACCTACAGGAACATGCAAATTCAAACGCTGGCACGCATTCTTTGTGACGCTAACTACACAACCTTGTACTATCTTTCAGATGGTCCATTTGCTTTCTATCGCTATTTATATGACATAGCTGCCTTTACATGTTGCCCCGACTGCCTCGACTGACTGGCTACTTTATCCATCGCATCAAATGTACTTTCTCTCAATTCGAGTCCCCCATCTGCGTAATTGATGTTCTTGAAACGTATTCATTTGAAGGGTCATTTAAGAGAATAAAGCCAATACAGTTTTTCAATGCTTACACTCGAAATTCTGGCCGTGTAACGTGATTGTACACCAACAACAAAAACGACAGTTTGAGCACAGAATCCATGCTTGAACATGATAATGGTTTCTATGATTACCGACCCTGATCATTGAAATTCTCATATGTAGTAGCTGCATGTGGGTGGTACTGCGATAAATGTTATTACTTCTTAATTTGGATCATTCTCCAGACAATTCCACCTTATCTGTTTATGATTCCCTCCAAAGTTTCTAGTCACCATATGGACGCATTAGTGTATGCGACACACATACATGCAAAAACAACATGTCTGTCGTCCTCGTTCGTTCTCTGACTGATTTATGTGGTAAGAGTCACCTAAATTGTCAGCAGACATATTTGATAAACCCTTTTTTGCTGTTCTTAAAATCCTGTCATTGAGTAAACGTGTCTGTCAAACATCTTTCATGAAGTCAAGTCTCTGCATTGTCCTGTTTTAAGACTTTAAATTATAGTACCTACATAGCAATACTACGGTAGTTGAAACATTAAAAGAATGAACGAATGTTTTATTTCTTAGTATTCTATATTTTTTATAACGAAATCAAAATCAACAGTTTTGATTCTGTGTTTTATTGAATTTTAACGAGAATTCCGTTTTTTGGCCAATGTTTTTAAAATTGTGTTTGAAGCAAATATATTTGAGTGCTATCCGATGGCCTGTTCGCCGTCCCCGATGCTACTAAAAAAGAAAGAAACATGTTTCAATAAAGGCGAAATAGTTCTACATACGGCCAATTGCATGTGAAGGAAATTTGTTCAACTATGTGAGCAAACATGGAAAATACAATTACATGTCAACAAACAATACAATTCAAAATAAAATAAACCATGTCAACATACCAGATTATGTAAAAACAACACGATGTAAACAAAAAAATACGTGTTAACAACCAAAATCATATTTACAAACGACCACATGCTCCAATCGTGTGTCTAATTTTGCCATTTTTCTAATACTTAATAGTGCAATAAATAAAGGAAGGATCTTGGCGCCTACCATCGTACCATCTTCTTGATTTTATATAGGCTCGAAATTTTCCCTATTTGTTGGATTAAGTAATCAACATTTAATTAATTAACATAACTAGGAACATAGAGATAATTCTTTTCAGAAAATCCCAACCAAATATTTCTGAGAAATAGCGCTTACATACATGTACTTATATTCTCAAATTTGTTTTTTCAGATCACTCCTAAATTCGTTCTGCTAAACGAGAAACCATATGGAGCCTCCTAGTGAAACGAGAAAGAGCAAAATCTATAACTCTCAAAATTCAAGATGGCCGCCTGACACCTTTTTTAATCAGTCAAAACTTGATTAGGCATCACCATGGACAACCCGGGAATCTTCTCCATTTTAGATTCGAAAAAGATCGCTCCAGTACTTCTAAGAAATTGCGCTTTCTCGAACAATCCAAATTGCGGCATGCGTACGTAAAGACCCAGGAGAACCTTACTGTGAACTTTTAGAAAGATTCTTCAAGTTATACATGAGAAACAGCGCAAAGAATAATATTTAAAGGACGGACTAACATGAACAAACCTCATACAGAAAAGCATACCAAGACTCTCCGATACATAGAAACAGACCTTACACAACTAATCATACAAAGACTCCCCGGTACATAGAAACAAACTTTATACAGAAAATCATACCAAGACTCCCCTGTACATAGAAACAGACCGCACACATAGAATCATACCAAGACAATAGTTGTTATCCCTCCGATGGCTCGGGGTTTTCTCCGTGGGTTTTCCCCCATCACGAAAGCAACATTTGTTCCCTTAGCGGCGTCGTAATAAAAGCTCTTTAGAGCTTATGTTTGTTGTTGACAATGTTCACGACGTTAAATAAAGATTATGTATTTATTATCAATCATTTACCTTCTACAGAGCAACAATACTATAACTTTTATAGATTGATAGCTTGAGCTTGGTTGACGAAAATGAGGGATATCTATGTTTGCTTTGAAACCTTTAGACATAAAGAAATAACAGTGCTTGTTATTGTTTATTTTTACTTGAGGGTCCATGAACCAGCACTTCAAAACAGAAATAGGTTTGCAATTGATAAAAGGGGGCGCTACGTGACTTCGATGAAGGGAACGCCCGTCGGGTCAGGTGATCACGTGATGTGCAGTGCGGTACTACATTATGTATATAATGCCTGCAAATCAAGCTGGTGGTGCCACTCTTTGCTGCGATTTATTACCTTTCCAAAATATATTTAGGTTAACGAAAAGATAGCTTTTGTTGAGCATTTTTGTATTCAAATGTCTGCGAATTCCAGCTAATATTAAGCAAATGAACATGCCTCGTCTGTAACGGATTCCGAAACGTCCGTTAACATAAACAAAACAAGTTAGGTGTAAGCTCTAGAGGACCGAATAAATTATAAAGGCCCGGTCACAACCCACCGTGCGTGTTTTTAGTCTGCACGTTTTTTGGGGAGGCCACGGTCGCCCCGTTTTTCTGAAAACGTGGGGAGGGAGGGGCAAGAGCAGGGAGAGAGTCCGTCAACGCACGTCACTCGCACGGTGTAAGTACGTGGCCCGGACGCCACGCCTGGCCGTGAGCGGTTGCGTGCATCGTACGTTGCACACGTGGTAAGTGAGTTATACGTGCTTACAACTTGCTTACAACGTACGATCTCCGTGCGATTGCCACGTTATCCTACGGAGGCCGTACTTACACGTGCGATGCGATGAACGTGAGTTTTTCCGCCCAATGTCGGGGCCCAATGTCTGTGTCCTCTTATTAGGCATCTTGGAGACGAAATGTTGGCACTCGTCCGTCGGCTCGGCTTTTATATATCCTGCAGAAATCAGTGCGCACAACGTTCTTTGTAAGTGTGGAGCACGTGCTTACTCGGTACGGTCCACGTCAGTTCTGCGTGCTCATTGGACAGAAGAACTGGGGAAGTGCCGGGTAAGCACAGACCACGCACTTATCACGTGCGCAGCACGCACGTGCTAAGTGCGCCGCCCGTAGAGCAAGTGACCGTGCAAGAGTCAGTGCGTTGTGCGTTCATTGGCTGTAGAAGGCACGCGCGTCACCCGTACTGGGATGAATCCGTAACCCGACCGTCTCCCGAACACAGCGAAAATTCCTCATGCACTAAAAGTGCTACGGCGTGTCTGCGTGCTCCCAAATCCGTATTGAGGAGGTACTCACTCACCACCCCCAATTTCCCACGTTTTTGCAAGTAGACAGCACGATAGACTTGCAAGTACGGCGGGTTGGGACCACGGCTTAACATACTAGTATAAACACCGCAGATAGAGATACAGTGATGTTATTACACAGGAAAGGGAGAATTCACGATCTGTAAGTCGAAATCGGGCTGCTTATTGGCATCTTAATAAGAAGCTATGCCGGTTTGTCATGTTTTTTTAAACAGCACATCGCTAGGTTTTGGAGGCATACACATAAGTAGCTAACTTACTTCGTTTTGCAAATGAAGTTCCAGACATGTCGACAGGGTTCATCAGCCCACTGGTACGCATGGTCTCTCCAAAGGGCCAAACAGTCTGCTGATGCTCCTTGGTTTGGTTCTCCACTGTGCCAGTCATTAAACGTTATTAGATCGTCAGATGTAGTCCAACGCCAAGAACCCTCTACCTCAAAATCGTTGCCATCTAACCAGTATCCTGCTGGGAAACAGAACACATTACAATGTTGATTATTTTGGACTTTTGTCAAACATTAATCTGATTTTTGTTCTGTTGACGCATAATTGCTGCACGCGTGTACAAAACAATTGCTAAATTTGTGTTATTTGGAGAGGGATTTATACAAACTTTTAGGCTGTTTCCCCCCAGAAATCGTTTGTACAATGATTGTAAAAATTATAATTCAATTTGATTTCAAATGTGTCAGATTTTAAATTTAATCGTACAAATGACACCCCTCTGTCTCTTTGATTAAAGTGTATTGGACTGAATGTTTTGATTTTGATAGCTGATCAAATGAACTCTGCATGCCGTGTACAGTTGGCTAGTTTCATCTACATGTATGCAACAATACAATTGCACTGTTCTGCTAAACAAATAAACAGGTGTTTAACAAAGCTCTCATTATCAGTTTGTTAAATACTGGTTTTGTACTTAATCTTAGATTTTAAAAACAAAAATGTCAAATAGGGATATCTGGCTAATGCGAAAACTGAAGACTTATGTTTTATATTTACGTTATATGCATTGGGATTCAAATACATAAAATAAATATGTCTTTCAAGTTTAATGAAATATCAATTCAAGATAAGTAAAATTAAGGAATACTTTGTTTTAAAACGTTTGCCTGTGCCTTCAGGAAGGAATTCTCGGCAGCCGAATTAACAGTGGCAAGGTGACCTTTCAGATCGGCACAAATGATCTGAAATATAATGAATATATATATTTAGGAGATGTATATTGCAAGAGCAAAGCATCACGTTATATATTCATCAGGTATAATAAAATAGTTTATTTGTTATAAATATTACCATTTCTCGCAAGTCACATACAGTACATGTACATGTATAAGTGATAAAATACATATAAGTATGAGTTTGCAGTATAAAATCGACGTCGATGCAGACACGCTATAGATGCATGTACAATAATTTGTTTAACATGTACAAAATGACGAAGAAAAAGACAAATCCATTCAGCTACAGTTAATTTACTTCCTTTCGTAAATGTGCAAGAGTCTATATGTCCCCTTATCTCGGTCCAATGGCAAACCAAGGATAAAAAAGACATCAGATTTAAAACAAGACAAAGAAACAGACAGCATAAAAAGCTTAAGTAACAAAACGGAGTAAATTCCGACATTTAAGAAATCAGGTTATTTCATTAATTAGGAAAGCCAAAGAAATGTTTTTGGAAAACCTTCAAAATCCATTATTAGACAAATTAAGTGGTGGAAAATAGGCAAAATATGTTCTATTAAATTGAAGTAATGGCATTATTGATATACAGAATACATATTTGATGGAGTTTGTCCATAGATATACACTGTCTATAAGGGCTACAAGAAGGTTCCAATAGACTAGTGTTTTGTCTTATATTGTATATTTCTATTAGTACCAGTATTTCATACTGTTGATCTTAGTCACCAGCGTGGATTGACCATCGGGCAAATCATGTGTAGGACTTTATATGGTCATGACACCAAGGTAAGGAAAGATCGTTAAGAGTAATTGAATATATAAATATTTAACAATTAAAATG
>NW_018403686.1:577642-580142 GCF_002113885.1 Mizuhopecten yessoensis | reverse complement strand
GATATATCGGTATATTACAGTTAGTGTAGCTCTTTCACACTGTGTGATACATCGGTATATTACAGTTAGTGTAGCTCTATCACAATGTGTGATACATCGCTATATTACTGTTAGTGTAGCACAATCACATTGTAAATTGTGTGATATATCGGTATATTACAGTATGTGTAGCACAATCACACTGTAAAATGTGTGATACATCGGTATATTACTATTAGTGTAGTTCTATCACGCTGTATAATGTGTGATATATCGGTATATTACAGTTAGTGTAGCTCTATTACACTGTATAATATGTGATACATCTGTATAATACTGTTAGTGTAGCTCTATTACACTGGGTATATTACTGTTAGTGTAGCACAATCACACTGTATAATGTGTGATATATCGGTATATTACAGTTAGTGTAGCTCTATTACACTGTATAATATGTGATACATCTGTATAATACTGTTAGTGTAGCTCTATTACACTGTATAATGTGTGATATATCGGTATATTACTGTTAGTGTAACTCTATCACGCTGTATAATGTGTGATATATCGGTATATTACTGTTAGTGTAACTCTATCACGCTGTATAATGTGTGATATATCGGTATATTACTGTTAGTGTAACTCTATCACGCTGTATCATGTGTGATATATCGGTATATTACAGTTAGTGTAGCTCTATCACACTGTGTGATACATCGGTATATTACTGTTAGTGTAGTTCTATCACGCTGTATAATGTGTGATATATCGGTATATTACCGTTAGTGTAGCTCTATCACACTGTGTGATATATCGGTATATTACTGTTAGTGTAGATCTATCACACTGAGTGATATATCGGTATATTACTGTTAGTGTAGCTCTATCACATTGTGTGATATATAGGTATATTACTGTTAGTGTAGCTCTATCACATTGTGTTATATATCGGTATATTACTGTTAGTGTAGCTCTATCACATTGTGTGATATATCGGTATATTACTGTTAGTGTAACTCTATCACGCTGTATCATGTGTGATATATCGGTATATTACAGTTAGTGTAGCTCTATTACACTGTATAATATGTGATACATCTGTATAATACTGTTAGTGTAGCTCTATTACACTGGGTATATTACTGTTAGTGTAGCACAATCACACTGTATAATGTGTGATATATCGGTATATTACCGTTAGTGTAGCTCTATCACACTGTGTGATATATCGGTATATTACAGTTAGTGTAGCTCTATCACACTGTGCGATACATCGGTATATTACTGTTAGTGTAGCTCTATCACACTGTGTGATACATCGGTATATACTGTTAGTGTAGCTCTATCACATTGTGTGATACATCGGTAAATTACTGTTAGTAGAGCACAATCACACTGTATAATGTGTGATACATCTGTATATTACTGTTAGTGTAACTCTATCACGCTGTATAATGTGTGATATATCGGTATATTACTGTTAGTGTAGATCTATCACACTGAGTGATATATCGGTATATTACTGTTAGTGTAGCTCTATCACATTGTGTGATACATCGGTAAATTACTGTTAGTATAGCACAATCACACTGTATAATGTGTGATACATCTGTATATTACTGTTAGTGTAGCTCTATCACACTGTGTGATATATCGGTATATTACTGTTAGTGTAGCTCTATCACGCAGTATAATGTGTGATATATCGGTATATTACTGTTAGTGTAACTCTATCACGCTGTATAATGTGTGATATATCGGTATATTACTGTTAGTGTAGCTCTATCACACTGTGTGATATATCGGTATATTACTGTTAGTGTAGTTCTATCACGCTGTATAATGTGTGATACATCTGTATATTACTGTTAGTGTAACTCTATCACGCTGTATCATGTGTGATATATCGGTATATTACAGTTAGTGTTGCTCTATTGCACTGTATAATATGTGATACATCTGTATAATACTGTTAGTGTAGCTTTATTACACTGTATAATGTGTGATACATCTGTATATTACTGTTAGTGTAGCTCTATCACACTGTGTGATATATCGGTATATTACTGTTAGTGTAGTTCTATCACGCTGTATATTGTGTGATATATCGGTATATTACTGTAAGTGTAGTTTTATCACGCTGTATAATGTGTGATACATCTGTATATTACTGTTAGTGTAGCTCTATCACGCAGTATAATGTGTGATATATCGGTATATTCCTGTTAGTGTAGTTCTATCACGCTGTATAAAGTGTGATACATCTGTATATTACTGTTAGTGTAACTCTATCACGCTGTATCATGTGTGATATATCGGTATATTACAGTTAGTGTAGCTCTATCACACTGTGTGATATATCGGTATATTACTGTTAGTGTAGTTCTAACACGCTGTATAATGTGTGATACATCTGTAAATTACTGTTAGTGTAGTTCTATCACGCTGTATAATGTGTGATACATCTGTATATTACTGTTAGTGTAGCTCTATCACACTGTGTGATATATCGGTATATTAC
>NW_018403686.1:567314-569580 GCF_002113885.1 Mizuhopecten yessoensis | reverse complement strand
TATATTACTGTTAGTGTAGCTCTATCACACTGTGTGATATATCGGTATATTACAGTTAGTGTAGCTCAATCACACTGTATAATGTGTGATACATCGGTATTTTACTGTTATTGCAGCTCTATTACACTGTATAATGTGTGATACATCGGTATATTACAGTTAGTGTAGCTTTATTACACTGTATTATGTGTGATACATCGGTATATTACTGTTAGTGTAGCTCTATCACACTGTGTGATATATCGGTATATTACTGTTAGTATAGTTCTATCACACTGTATAATGTGTGATTCATCGGTATATTACTGTTAGTGTAGTTCTATCACGCTGTATAATGTGTGATATATCAGTATATTACTGTTAGTGTAGCTCTATTACACTGTATCAAGTGTGATTCATCGGTATATTACAGTTATTGTAGCTCTATTACACTGTATAATGTGTGATACATCGGTATATTACTGTTAGTATAGTTCTATCACACTGTATCTTGTGTGATACATCGGTATATTACTGTTATTGTAGCTCTATTACACTGTATAAAGTGTGATTCATCGGTATATTACTGTTAGTATAGTTCTATCACACTGTATCATGTGTTATACATCGGTATATTATTGTTAGTGTAGATCAATCACACTGTATCATGTGTGATACATCGGCATATTATTGTTAGTGTAGCGCAATCACACTGTATCATGTGTTATACATCGGTATATTATTGTTAGTGTAGATCAATCACACTGTATCATGTGTAATACATCGGTATGTTACTGTTATTGTAGCTCTATTACACTGTATCAAGTGTGATTCATCGGTATACTACTGTTAGTATAGTTCTATCACACTGTATCATGTGTGATATATCGGTATATTACTGTTAGTGTAGTTCTATCACACTGTATCATGTGTGATACATCGGTATATTATTGTTAGTGTAGCTCAATCACACTGTATCATGTGTGATACATCGGTATATTACTGTTAGTGTAGCTCAATCACACTGTATCATGTGTGATATATCGGTATATTACTGTTAGTGTAGTTCTGTCACACTGTATAATGTGTGATATATCGGTATATTACTGTTAGTGTAGCTCGTAGATTTAGACACAAAATAGTATACAGTGTTGATAAAATATGTGCTATTTTGTTTCGGTCAGTTTGATAACATACAGCTTAAGTATTACTCAAATTCACACCAAATTCTTTTAATTACTGGATAACTTGAGATTTTCGCCCTTCACCTGTAAACTCAATATTTGCCTAGTGTTAAATTCCCCTTCCACATGTTAAGGCTATAAATATGTGGGTATAAGCTGCTAGGATAAATTCGTCCTCATAATGGAGGACGTAATAGGACACAGATACACTGTAAACCATTGTTAAAATGTCCCGGTATACAGAAGAGTGTCGACATATGGTACATAAAGGCACCATTTATACGATATTGAAACTATGAGGTGTTGTACTTAGCCGAATGATTTGAAAGGTTTATTACTCATAAGCAGTACGGAGGTTGTTAGGCCAATCGATTTGAAAGGTTTATTATTTATATGCAGTACAGAAATTGTTAGAAGAAAACAATAAAAAAACATAACAAGTGTTTGCTGTTTATATTCATAAACCAAGTGATGTGGTTTTTAAATATGGTTTAAATATTTAAAATGCAACTCTTTATATAGGCCTACGTGAAACCGATATACATGTAACTATCAGAGCGGCAACTGAATAGATGTAGCGCGAGACATGGTATCTCCAGTCGAATCTGGGGAAGTATCTAAATCACAACGATCTGGGAAAGACTTTAATACAGTTGTGTGATCACACAATGTACCACAAATAGCTTTCAAACACCGTCTGCACAATCAAGCACTTCCAACATCGTTCGCCTTCGTTCTTTCCTGCCCATACTCATAAGCGATTTGCTAAAATTTGTTATGAATATTACAGAATGAAATAACCTGGAAATTCGTAGGAAATTAGGTACTATGTACATGTATTCTAATTAGTATAATTAGCATTATACATATGTATCTACTTTCAGGTGTACGTCGCACAGTCTTATAATAACTGTTTTCATTTCAGTAATAATTACCATAACTTTAGTATGCATATACAATACCTACACCCATCTTTGTAGCCCAAAAACAAAAGATTCAAATATCCCTACCTCCCTACCGTGACGTAATCTATATCTCGATGACAGAGCCACGGAGTGATCTCCCTTCCTCTTCCTTTTATGGCGCCTGCTGCATGCTGACGC
>NW_018403686.1:459960-565218 GCF_002113885.1 Mizuhopecten yessoensis | reverse complement strand
CATGAGATCAGGGCCCTTGCTGCGTCATGGGCCCTCCTCAATGGGTCCCCCTTTCAGGAGGTCATGTCCGCAGCTTTCTGGCGCGGACAGACTACCTTCACGGATTTTTATCTCCGGTCCTTGGCCTCTCATTCTGATGGATTGTATTCCCTTGGACCGGTGGTGGTTGCACAGTCTGTGGCTGTTCCTCCACAGTAATTCAGTGATTTTAAATAGTATGCTATCAGGCACCACGGTGGTACACCTGCTCGTTTCACGGGGAGGTTTTCCATTTTTTAATTACTTTCGGGGCTTTATTAGGGGGGTTCCTTGAACCTTTTCCCTACCTTGAGCATGTCTCGAGTTTGTTCCGTCAGCCTGGTCTGCCTGGATTCGAAGCCTCCACTACGGTAAGACGAATTCGCATACTAAAGTTATGGTAATTATTACTGAAATGAAATTGAGGTTTTTGAAGTAAAACCAATTTTCATGATGTAATACTTACCATAACTTTATGGAGTCCCACCCTGTATTCCTCCCCTTGCCTCCTCATCCTGGCTGCCTTTAGGCTCCATAAAAGGGGGTTTGAGGAAGGGAGATCACTCCGTGGCTCTGTCATCGAGATATAGGTTACGTCACGGTAGGGAGGTAGGGATATTTGAATCTTTTGTTTTTGGGCTACAAAGATGGGTGTAGGTATTGTATATGCATACTAAAGTTATGGTAAGTATTACATCATGAAAATTGGTTTTACTTCAAAAACCTCAATTTAACTGTTAGCCTTTGGTTTAAATAGAAAGTTGATCGTTGATAAGCATTTTCGCATTTCGGAAAAAAAAAACTCCCGTAGAAGTTAGGTAGGTAACGTACACTGTTCGCACATGATGCGTTGTGCGACCCCACATCTTAGAGACATTGAAATCCCACAGGTGGTAAAAGGGTATGATAATGATAGTAAAAGAATATTTGAAATTGTAAATCATTATGATGATTTTTTTTTTATTATCACAGAAATAGTGTTACTATCAAGATAAGTTACTTACAGATGCCTCTGCCCATGTTTCCACGTCATTCGAAAAAAAGTAGCATGAACTTTCAAACTGTATCCATCCATTCCTGCACCCTAATGCTAAGAAGAGAACATACGTCATTTTACTTTTATGATTACCAATACTTCTTTCACAATAAGGTTAACATAGCTTTGTGTATATATTAGTTTTAACGGAGGGACAATGATTATGGTCTTTTTCATTTGAAAAGGTGTGTTTCTAATATGTTAATTTTTGACTATATTTATCATATCATTTCCTACTGTTATTGCTATATTATTTCTGACTGTAAATGGTATACCATTGCTGACTGTAAATGGCATACCATTGCTGATTGTAAATGGCATACCATTGCTGACTGTAAATGGCATAACATTGCTGACTGTGACTTTCTTATTATTTCTATCTGTGAATATCAACTCATTTATGACTGTGAATGATTAATTTTTTCACACTTTGATTTTAAATCTGATAGTCATTTCAACATGGGCTTTTTTCTTTATCATGCTCTTGGATATGAACAGGAGTACGTTTATCTTGCTGACCTGATTATTAATGGGAACCTGGTGTATGTAAATTAAATTATCTTCACGACATTGATCAATCAAAAAATAATACTTAGTTTTTTTTATATTTTTCCTTAATCATTCGCTTTCGACTTTAAGGTTTTCAGCTTCGTAGATTTTTTATCAATTCAAAGAATCAACATGTCCAGAATATTTCAATAAACGTTTACCTCCATGATTACACAAAGCCTGATGTCTATATACACTATTACACAATGCCTGATGTATATACACACTATTACACAATGTCTGACATCTACCCGCACTATTGCACAATGCCTGATGTCTTTACACACTATTACACAATGCCTGATGTCTATACACACTATTACACAATGCTTGATGTCTTTACACACTATTACACAATGCTTGATGTCTATACACACTATTACACAATGCCTGATGTCTATACACACTATTTCACAATGTCTGATGTCTGTACGCACTATTACACAATGCCCGATCTCTATACGTACTATCACAAAATGCCTTATGTCTTTACACACTATTACACAATGCTTGATGTCTATACACACTATTACACAATGTCTGATGTCTATACGCACTATTACACAATGCCTGATGTCTATACGCACGATTACACAATGCCTGATGTCTATACGCACTATTGCACAATGCCTGATATCTATACGCACTGTTACACAATCCCTGATGTCTATACACACTATTACACAATGCCTGATGTCTATACGTACTATCACACAATGCCTGATGTCTTTACGCACTATTACACAATGTCTGATATCTATACGCACTATTACACAATGTCTGATGTCTATAGACACTATTACACAATGCCTGATGTCTATAGACACTATTGCACAATGCCTGATATCTATACGCACTATTACACAATCCCTGATGTCTATACACACTATTACACAATGCCTGATGTCTATACACACTATTATACAATGCCTGATGTATATACACACTATTTCACAATGTCTGATGTCTATACGCACTATTACACAATGCCTGATGTCTATACGTACTATCACGAAATGCCTAATGTCTTTACACACTATTACACAATGCCTGATGTCTATACGTACTATCACACAATGCCTGATGTCTTTACACACTATTACACAATGTCTGATGTCTATACGCACTATTACACAATGTCTGATGTCTATACGCACTATTACACAATGCCTGATGTCTATACGCACTATTACACAATGATTGATGTCTTTACACACTATTACACGATGCTTGATGTCTATACACACTATTACACAATGCCTGATGTCTTTACACACTATTACACAATGATTAATGTCTTTACACACTATTACACAATGCTTGATGTCTATACACTATTACACAATGCCTGGTAGGTTGTAGCAGGGCCATGAGGAGAAACAGAACTTATCAGACATATATTAAGCTGAGGAAATGTACCGTAAACTATTTTAATGTACTCAGTATCGATTGAGAATAAGATGCACTTTGACTATAGATATAATTTTGAAACCTTTCATACATGAAGTTATAGACAATTACATACCATAAAGCAACCTCTGAAGATTTTGTACCAGTTGGCCACTTACCTTGTACTGCATTTGGTTCTATTATTACACAAAAACATAAGAACACTGTTCTGAATAAAATCTTCATCATAGCTTAACGTTCTCCGTTAAAGTCTCCGCGAAGTCGTCAAAACACTGCGAGATTTACAAAATACTGTTCGGCAGGGAATTTGTAACTGGAATCTGATCACAAGGAAGTGTGGTGACCGTATTGTTATACGAAACGTGTTAGTTCAAAGGGCAGACGAATGACAACGAAATGATAAGAAGTGTTTAAACTATGTCAAAAAGGTGCGTCCAGTAGCCCATAGTCACTTCGGAAGGTGTTTCAATGATAGCCTTCAATATGCGTCGAGAACATGTCCAATTTTAGTTTCATTTTCATCCATGAATAAGGTAATTAAGGGATACATTTTGTAAAGTCCTTACGTAAGTATCGCAAATAAAGTTTAAGTGAATAATACAAAAAAAAAAACAAAAAAAAAACCGGCAGTATAATCACGAAATACTCTGATGTTCCCCATTTTAATTCATACTACAATCACACCCACACCCAAAGATGACTTAATTTTTTACGTGATTTTTCTCCGAAATCTTTGTCACTCTGTAGGCTTGTCAAATTGATAGTCCTCGGTCATGCAAATAATAGCATCTGCATTTATTAAAAGAGCGAGAACAAGCAAATGTATCATATTTTTTCAGTCAATATTGTATTAATACAGG
This sequence comes from Mizuhopecten yessoensis, assembly GCF_002113885.1. NCBI lineage: Eukaryota > Metazoa > Mollusca > Bivalvia > Pectinida > Pectinidae > Mizuhopecten > Mizuhopecten yessoensis. Next base: position 561,345 of record NW_018403686.1, on the reverse strand, counting down.
TTACAATGTATGAAATGAAATTATATTTGAACATGTACATTGCTACATTTCAGCCAAACAATTCACTTGCATGAGCTTTGGAAAAAACATTGGTATGGCATTAATAACAGAAGCAATGTCAACATATTATTTCACATCAAGTATATTATATTCTACATCCTCTACTCTTTAGACATGAAGTGTTATTCAGTAGAAATGTAAATAACCATGTCTGTCACCTATATTTTGAACAACGTGTTTGTGTTCGTTACATTTTGTTCCAATTATTTTAGATATCACGAAACTATTATCAAATTTATTTCAGATTACATGAAATAATCATCAAAATTATTTTAGATTGCAAGAAACTATCATCAAAATTATTTCAGATTGCATGAAACCAATGCGAGAAATAGTTTGTCTGTTTTGTGTATAATAACTATCATGCAACAATTAACGGGAAATAACTCCCTATCATGGTACTGGTCGCTTCCCCTGTCATTATTAACCAACCGTCTTCAAAAATAAATAAAGTTAAAGTATGTTTGAATTTTAACAGATCTCCCATAAAACCATGTATATGGTGATGAGTAGAGTTTAAATAACAAGTTCTTCTTACATTATGACTTTATGACCTCTGAGACACTTCACTTGATGACATATGTATATGCTTGTATATATTCAATATAAAATTAGATAATACCTTTGTCTGTTGTCGCATTATTTTGATTATTTTAAACAAGGTGAAAAAAGTGAAACGGTGGCAAGTATCGTGGTTACAAATATCGTTTATGATCACACTAATAAATAAGTGTCAATTCAGATTCTGATGAATTATTCTAATATCATTAAGACGAGTTAAACAAAATACTAACAATAATAGTCCCACATGTGACAGTGTATTTGACATGGTTTAACTTTGTTTCACTTCCTATTAACATACTAGGTAATTTAAGGACGCACTTCACTGTTTGGAAAGCGTGGACATGTTGGTGTATCTGCTTTGCCTCCTTGTAATAGTGCGGATATGATACCGACTTGTGAGTGCAACCAGTTGTGATTACCGTAAACGATGAACGTTAAGCAGGAACTTTCACGGCGAAAAGCAGTGATATACACTAGGCTTTTTTTGCCCAAACCAGTGCATTGAAAGGGCAAGCAACGTAATCTACACCCATACTACATCTTTCTTACGAAATGCTGGCTACAAATCGTTTTAATGACTCTGACGCTAGAAATAAAAAGAAAAAACAAGAAATTTGAAACCTAAGTTAGACAATTCTAATGTTTGATTTATCTTACCAACACAACAACCTTTTCCGACATTTTGTATTTCTTTTGGCATATTTCGTCAGCCATGTTGACTGATAGACTCAGAAATAGACTTATACATATACAGTAACCCCTCAATTATGACTTAAAAAAACAAACAAAAAACACTGGTAAATTTCATACGAAATGATCTGTGTTTTATAAACAATGCCACTACTCAAAAATACCTGTGACCATTACAGTGTAAGTACAGCGAATTCCGGAGACTAAACAATACATCACCAGAGTGTACCACATTGTATCTTGAAATATGAATATATGATTTTACCTCTAAAAGTTGGTAGAAACAGCAAGAAAACAGTAATCTACCCTGAATCATACAGCTGTTGCGTCCTTCTAGGACTCATCGGTGATGCTAGAGACAAGAATGCTTGAGATCAAATTTGTCTGAACTACTGTTTTAACAGAAGGGCAGATGTGTCAAGCCCTTTAATTATGATTTGAAATATATAGAAGAGTACTGGTTAATTTCAAATTTAATAATTTGTATAGTTTGCATATTGAATGCATTTTGACTATCAAGGTTACAGCAAACCTAGGGGACTACATAATGTATTAGCAGAGTCTACCACCTTTCATTTTTGAAAGATGAACGTATTCCCCATTAACATAGGTTATTGTACCTTTAAAGTCTGATTATATATGAAGTCACACACACTAACAGAGGTTATTGCACCTTTAAAGTCTGGTTATGGAGGAAGTAACACACACTAACAGAGGTTATTGCACCTTTAAAGTCTGGTTATTGACGAAGAAACCCATAAAATAATGATATTGCTTCATGGAGCTGTTTCGCCTATCAGGACTCATTGGTGATACTATTGACCAAAAATGTGAAAAATCAAACTATACTACTGGTGAAAAAGAGGGGAAGTCCCGTAATAACCATTTCCTCTAATAATAATAATCTGCATACCACCTCTGGAGTATTGTCGCAGATGACATTTGTAATCTAAAGATTTAGAGTAATACAGGTTAATTTCAGATTCAATAATCTGTATAGTACATGTATGTATAATATAACATTGTTACTACTCAAATAGGTAAATGTGCATACCTCGGGGACTTAAGAATCCCGAAGTTCCTAAGGACACTCTCGGCATCTCTATATCAATCGATTATGATTTTCTCCTTTATTTCTGATGCACGAGTTTTGTGTTGGTAAACTCATACTTTAACCTCCCCGAAACCTGTATTAACTCCGCATCTGTCCTCCCTGATGTATGCTTTCAATTGTTTGAAATTGCTACAGTCCTTCAAATATCAATATTAAGTTCCAAAGTATTTTTTGAATTACTTACTCTTGCAATCTTTTCCCCTTTTTTGATGAAGTGTTAACGACCTGTTTTGGTTTTGGCTTTATAATGAAAATGCTACAATATACGCCTTTATTTTCGGTTGGTGAAAATTTATCGAAAAAGGGACAAATCAACGTTGTTTTTCAATCTTTCCAAATGACATTTATGAAAATATTTCTTGAAACGAACCAATGAAATCCCGTTATCCGCAGAAATGATCGCCTTCAACAGTGACACTAAAATTGAAAGAAACACGTGCTCTGATTAGAGTAAACATGATATATGTAGATAAACATTTAGTCTATTGCAGATGAAGGGTATGAGATCATATATACATATAAATAATATTCGACTTAAATGATGTTTCTAACACTGCTTCATATGTACTACTTTTTACAATAAACAATTGATGAATACATACCGGTTAAGTTATTGTTTTGATATGTCTCACCTTTGACAGCACAATAGATAACCGTGTCTACATAATATGTCAGGAAAATCAAACGAAAACGCAGTTTACCAAAGCGTAAACAGAAAAGGAAAATATAAGAATTTCATGCCAAACAAATATAAACAGTAAGCGAGAGTAATCTAAAACACAGGGAAAGTGCATTACAGATTACACAATTGACACAGAGACGAAAATTGTTCTGAAAAGGTTAGCACTTTCTTAACAGCAAAACCACGTCGTTATTATGGAGTATACACGAAGAGGTTGCAGTCTTCGTCAGCATGGTGTTATAAGATGTTATCCTCAGATAAATGTTCAGTTAGTTGCAGATGAAGGATATTAGATCATATATACACATACATATCTATACAATGAATATTTTCAAAACTGAGATTTTTGGACATTGTTGAACAGTGCATATTGACGCCTCGCACCGAAGGACAACGTGCGATAGTCCAATGTGCAAAGCTCCTCTACTGGGGTTTAGAGACATGCTACGTTTGTTTAATTCCTACCATCAAATTCTGTTTTGGCGTTATGGCGCTGTTAATTTTTCATTTTGCAATTATTGAACGTTTATCACAGTGCCATAAAAAGGTAATCAAATTCAATGAAATATTGATTTATTCGTACGAAGGCACTCTATATAGAGACACTTGACACAAACAACATATCAAAATACACACAGATATAAAGACTACTTCCCATAAATCACCATAACAATACATACAAATTCATAAAGACAATGCCCCACACATCACACCATACTAAGATAGAATCACACATTTAATCATGTCCCACACAACAAACCATACTAAGATACAAACACACATATAGTTATGGCCGAAACAACGCACCATACTACGATACATACATGAAGTGATGCCCCACACATAACAACACACCAAGATACACCGACACATACAGCCACACCCCAAACAAATCAACATACCAAGAAACGCCGACAAATAAAATCATACTGCACAGAAATCACTCTAACAAGATAGCCTAGACAAACCCCATTCTAATGGTCATACCAAGATACACTGATATATAGCAACACACCTAATAAATCGACATATCAAGATACACTGATATATAGCAACACACCTACTAAATCGTCATACCAAGATACACTGATATATAGCAACACACCTACTAAATCGACATACCAAGATACACTGATATATAGCAACACACCTACTAAATCGACATATCAAGATGCACTGATATATAGCAACACACCTACTAAATCGACATATCAAGATACACTGATCAATAGAGACATAAACTCCACCCCACTCCACCCATCCACAAATCACACATAATCTTCCACTTTGACTTCATTGTTATATAGCAGTATTTCATTTGGTTTGGTTTTATTGGTTGAATGCCCTATAAACAGCTCAGGACATACAAGATACAGACGTCACAAGTGTAGTTTAAATGTGTACAGTGTCACATACACAATTTAAATTGACTCCTACGTCGTACGACTGTAGGCCTGTTTGGTACTTGACGGCATTCCTGCTTCTGTGTAAAATGTGTCTCTGATAATCAAACCTACATTTATGATTCGAAATCGACTTTATAATGATGAAATGATGAAACAGTGTATACAAATGATAAGGTATTGTTTAATAACCTCATCATTTAAGGTCTGTCTTCTTTAGATGCAAATTAACAAATTGAAGTTATTGAGAAAAAATATTGCCTTTTCAAAGTGATTTGACATTTTTTTTAATTTGCACAATTAAAACACCAGCGATGTGGCAAAATTTGTCTTCGTAACTGTCTCGAGAAGTAATAACTATTATTCAATGGGGAAGGGGCGCCTGCGATTGACGCTTTAACCCAGAGGTCAGTTGATATTTTTTTCAGACGTACATTGTCAAATCGCTGCTTCTCTTTCTCAGATGATGTTATTACCTAATTGTTGACATTTAAACGAGCGTTTTAAATAGGTACATTTGCGCGCTGTGGGACAACTATTGGTTGACAATATTGCTTAATGTAAGGATATTCTTTGAAAGGTTAATGACATTTGAATGTGTAAAATATATATCAATTTAGGGTAAGATGCATTTTTGATTAGTTATTTTGATGAAAACTTCCTACACATAATTTGAAAATAAAACGGAAAAAGAAATCCCTACATCTTGCATACATGCAGGCAATATTCTACGAGTTCGTCACTTACCTTGTATTGATTCTGAATGTATTATGAAGTACAACCAGAAGAAAGCTATCCCAAGTAATGTCTTCATGATAAGTAAAATTAGTTCACAACATCTTAGTTCAGGGTAGTAGACGAATGATAAGGAAATGATAAAAAAAAAATGTCGTTACACGTCAACCACGTTCACTAAGCCAATCATGTGACAGATTGGTATGACTAATATTCGACCGTAAGGTCCCCCTCTCCCGTACCCAACCCTGTTTGTTTATTTTTGTTAGATCGAGACTGTAGAAAATAGAGAAAAACGGATATGACTACTGGTATGTTTTAAGCTTATCTTTCCAAAGAGCAGATGAGCTAATGACGTGATTATGAATGACTTTAACCGACTGTCCACGTCACAGGGAACAGGGAAATGTAACTTCTCCTGAATAACTCAAAGACATATGATGATGGTATTTGGCCAATAGCATGAGGATCACGTTTGGTTTAGTTTGTATCTTCTGGTTTTAGGATAGACGGCAGTCTAGCGGTAAGACGCCGGGCTCGTGACTGAAAGGTTGCGGGTTAAATCTGGTAGGACAGTGCTAGACTTGTAGAATGCTAGCTGTAAGCGCCGAAATGGCAGCACCGGCTATATGCTCCCAGGGAGTTGAGAAATATATTGGCTGGTTGCAAATGCCCTATAACCACGGATAACATTTTTGTGAACCGCTTTGAGACGACCTATGAACTAGGTTGTGATAAAGCTAAATATAAGAACCTCGCATATTATTATTATTATGTATTAAGGTAGAATAATAAGATTTAAATCTACAACACTAACTCCCGTAGCCTCATCTGGGACCCACACTCCCTGTTTGTACTAAGTTAAATATCCATGCCCATTGATACTACAGATCAAACTTAGTCGAAATATAATGTAAGTAAGAAGGATTTTTAAGATTCACCTGTATTTCCACTTCAGGGCCCAGTCTTTATGCTTTAAAGGGGGATACACTTTTTCATTTAGAATTTATTTCACTTTGTTTCAAACTGCTTTACACAAAACACAAACGACTACACCAGATAAAGGGGAAAATGCAATATGTTAAGGTGCGTTAAACCTACCAGGTCCATCATTTCAAAAATTGGGAATTAATTTATTTAAAATTAATTCTGTTTATCAAATGAATATCAACTCCCCCTCTTTGTGCGATCTTGAGTATCAAGCATCTATATTGTACTCCTAAGTTGTCTCCCTTTGACCAATTACAGCAAAAACTTACGAACGACAACTCCTGCCGTTCAGTATTCTAATATTGGAAATCTTTAGTTTTGGAGGTCACAATTTTTAACCACGCCATTTGGGATAGCTGATGTCAACACGTTTCTTATCAAAATTTGCCAACATTTGAAAACCCACCCTCCCTACCCTTGAGAATTACTGCTCTATCTTACAAATTTCGGTGTCTGCTGTTTTCCTTTCCATGTTTTTCAGTATGGTTGCAGCAGATATACCACGTCATGGCTTCAACTGGTTCCTGAACAACATTGCTAATGGCAGAATTTCGCAGAATTTCCATTTTCCACAACAGAACATGCGGATCGATATCAATTCTATAATAACAGTTACTCTTTGGTGGAATTTTCTGGTCCCAGTTTCCATCAAATATTTTTTCATTTTCATGTGAGGTTGAAGCCTTGGCCTTCATATGCCAACCAACTTAGTAATAAATTCTGGTAAATGTAAATTTATTTGAATTGTGTTTGTTTTCTATTTGATAATGAAAATTAGCAGCTCGATAACCCACCAACGTACAGTTTACATAATTGTTTAAAATGATAAAAATCGTAAGTCATTTCATTGCTTTGATATGTGTTTGATATGCATGGCCGCTGAAGTCGACAAACTGTTATCTATCGTTATATTGGTTACAATATATACGTGAATGGGTGCAATCAGAAAATGGAAAATAATCATCCTCAGTGTTTCCCTTGGCATTCATATTCATATGACATTGGCTGCTGTGCGGACGTTAAACCTCAGACAAACTGACATTTATCCGGTGGCCTTGATCATGGACTTGGTACTCACATGTACATGGTACAGACATGTTATCATGGACTCAATCAAGAACATAATCTGAACCCAAAGTCGACGAGAAAACATAATATTAAAACATTCTTAGAATTCATCCAAATGTACGAATGCAAATGCATTGACCCCAGAAAACCAATGCATTGCCTATATAAAATGGAATATCGTTACGGATTCCATCAATGAATAATGATAAGTTGATTAAAAGAACAAGTGAGAATGCGCAAGTACATTAAATAAAACATTTTATTATTTATCTAAAGTATACAAAGTATACGATGAAATAATTGTGAATATGCTCATTATGAAGAGTTCATCCAATCAATTCACTTGCATCAGCATCACTGGAATCAACAAAGGAATCGCATTAACAACAAACGCATTACAAACATTTCCAGTAGATCATAGCTTACGCTTGGGGACTTGAATTGTTATTGTTTAAAGCTTGCCATACTAATATCAGTGATTTTTATTTTGTAAAAAGATTTTCGTTTGTTACAATTTGTCCATGTAATTCGTTTTCTTTCTCTAATCTCTCTAGTCTAATCTTGGTGTGCTTGCGTCGACATAATGGTTATTGCCATTACTCTAGCTTTTAACTCTTACGTCGAACCGACCCGATGTAGTCAATAGAAAGTTTGTTGATGGACATTTATAGGACTATCAGCTTACATTTGCCACATAATATTATTATTTGCCACAAGAGCAGCTTTTAAACTGTATAGTGAAAATATAAACAAGTGTAAGCTCGAACAGTATAGAGTACACATTATGATATTAATATTTCAACAATAAGCTGCTAGTAAACAGGAGTACCTGCATGCAACTATGTATTATGATTTTTCAGGAACAAGGTAAAGGGAGATGATTACCTATTATCGGATAGATTGGTTATAAATTTGGAGTTAAAATTTTACTCAAATTTGTGTTTGCTATATATCTGTCGCTGAAACTAAATGACTTCTGAGGTTACTCTCAACAGAACTTTGCTTGCTAAATAATTAACTCCAATGAAAACTTAAATCGAAGCGAATATCGTGATATTTAAAAGACCTTGACAAATATCGTAAACAATCACACTTATATAATTTTAAAATGTCACTTCTGACCCCGATGGAATATTCAGATACCGATAACACAAGTAAACACATCAATGGTCCCAGGCATACAAACGTATATAAAGAATAAGCAAAGCAGTTCACACCTATACTGCATCTCTCATACGCTAGCTACAACCTGTCATCCTGACTATGATAATATCGGAAAAAAAACCCCACGAAAACTGAAACCGAAGGATTACAAACCAAATATTTGCTGACGATTGCCAATTAAACATCCTTTTATTGACGTATGTCTTTTTTTCCATTTTACCTCATTTGGCAGATGTAGTTGAAGTTGGTACTGCAATGTTCGTCAGCCATGTCGAATGATAGACCCCCATACAGACTCATACAGTTCGCCGCATGGCCGTTATTTGGTTGGCCACTGCCCCAATTGACGAAGGTTACTCTTTCGCCAGTAAACGTCCAACGCCATATATCTTCAACTTCAATGTCAGTTCCATCAATCCAATACGCAGCTAAAACGTAAATTGGAAGTGATTTTAATGGGATTATGATTTTGTTTAATTGTGTATTTAAGGACGTGCATATAACATTGTTTCAAAAACTGTTTTTATCAAATATAGTCACAATAAGTTGAATTTGAAATACAATATAATGAAGTCGCTTTACTCAAGGTGTGCTTGCTTGTATTTTTTCTTTATTTATTCCATTAAATAAAAATTATGACTTCTAGTCGACAAAACCTGTAGAACTACATCAAGCAACACTGTTCGATATCAGGTAGAATAGGACATACATATATGTGCATGTATCGAAATACTCAATTAATTAGTAGGCTACATATACTTGTTTTTACATAATTGTTTTTCGATCCAAGTTGGAAAAAGGTCAGAAATTTTCGTTTACATTATAACATTACATGTAATTTAAATATATTTATACAGCTACATATTACCTTATCAACACTTATATTGTGTTTTTTTTAAGTAAAGGTGAATTAAATTCAAATAAACTTGACCCTGTAAGAAACGTCACATTAGTATAATGATAGTATTTAATGAATGCATTATGGTGAAAATGCTGTACAACTCAATAGGTGTTGTATCAGGTGGCTTCATTTCATTAAATGTCTCAATTACTAGTGTGTATCCAGTGCACGTAAATTTCAAATTCACAGAACTAATATGACGTGCAAGAATCCCTGGCGTTGACCACAGCTTTTAACGAATCGCATGGAATCGATGAGTCGGTTCAGGACTTCATCGGCATCTTCCACCATATATTCGCGCTTAAGACATGATCATGTGAAATATCTTGCTGAAGCGTGTCGCCAGTTATCACCAAGATGGGAATAATATGTAGTACTCTCTGTAACGTTGAGCGTTTAGGCTACCATGAAAATGATCATGACGTACAATGCTGTAAGGTGCAGGCGTCCTGATACTGTTCACCACGCCTACGATCCACTTGCGTTCTACCATCTGAGCGAATATCGGAACTTATCCGGGAATATAAAATATTGCCACTGTTTGAGAAACCATCGCTAATGTTGTCGTGCCCACGCTAAGCGATTTGGATATGACGTGAATCGAGGTACACGGGACAGTCAGTGAGCACGTAGCGTTACCTTAGCCAACCGACGGGTTACAATTTGTGGACTAATGTGACGTTAATTGGGGATGGTAGACGCAGTATTTGCCGCCGTTATAGTCCGATTACGCAGATGACGTAAGCAGATATGATATTAATGTTAATGCCTGTCTTGTCTTCGTTACGTGATGCTCTCCGACCTTGGATGATCAACCGTCGAGTTCGTGTTTGTAAACATGCTTCAAAGCCTTGCTATGGTTATCCATACCACACTAAACCGCCGGCCGACCTCAGCGTACCTCACTCCTCCATGTATCGTGCCAATGGCCCTTTCACGGCTAAAGTCATCACGTCCTGACACATATGAATACCATATAGAAAAGAAAAACTAGTTTTTAACACCCTTTTTATACAAGGTTCACGTGCAAAACATTTTTCGTGTTAATCGTGTACAATGCTTCGCTTCATTTAATTTCAACGACGTTTACATGACTTAATTTCAAGCCAATACACTGGGGACAATATTAGAAAGCGATAACGTCTTTTTTCGGATATTTTTAACATGCTATATTTCAAATAATGTAACGTTTCTTTTGGGATAAGCATCAACATAAAGCTTGGACTATCTCCGAAACTAAATGAACAAGTTTTAGTCTCAATTGTCCTTGTTAATTTAATTCGATCCGTTGACCGAAACTGGGAACATGGTAATTTGGATGTATTGGATACGATGGCGATATAATTGAGTGCCAATGCATGAATAATAGAATTAAAATAAGTAAATAAATGGAAAGTGTTTTGCCCGTAAATTCAATAGTAGTTTATCAAAATAAAAACATGCATTTGTAATTTAACCAATCAATGAGTATTACCGCTAGTTTGTAAATTTTGGATTTCCGATTTCAAAAAAGCATTATCCTCTGCAGACGTGACAATGGCTAGATGGCTGTGAAATGCAACACAGACGGCCTGGAATGGTAAACAATATAACGAGAACATTAAAGATACAAAAGCTGAGTTATACAGGGAAAAGTTATAAAATAACTCAGTTTCCCATGTGTTATATAGGGCAAAAATCATATGGATAGTAATATATATATTTCATTTATGATTTTTGAATGTTGGAGTCTTTCAGGAAATTCTACAAGTACAAGAAATCACAAAAAGTCGAATGATTTAATGACGGAAACTGATGAGTATTGACATACCCACGATATATTTTAAGATGGGTATACGGAAAATATAAATAAAGTATCAATTTGCATAGATGAATGCCATAAAAATAGAATTATAATTGGATGTCTTGAGCATATCGCATATTGAAGACATTTGTGTATTAGTATAATAAAAGTCTGCATTTTCGATATATTCATGTATCAAGTTCATAGAAGAGGTTTTCATTTAACAATTATTTACCAAATTTGGCCGGAAAGTTTGAATTCGATATTCTATGCATTTATTTAATCTTCAAATGACCCGATTTTAACCCTAATAATTTGAATATAACCTTCATGCAAGAACCCCAATCAGCAAAAATGTTCTTTAATACTTAAGATGAAATGACTGTAAATTACAAAAATTGTTGATGAAACATGTGATAAAGCTTTAGATTCACTTTTTTGTGCTGTGTTTTATGTGTATTCTAGGAATTTCAAAGCTCTCTTGAATTAGTTTATATATATGTGGGTTCTCGATGAAGATTGCAGTGTATCTATTGGGGTAAGTTAAGTTTGGATTGTAGAAAGATTCGTGTAGCACAATCATTGAAGTATCTATGTGTGACGTTTCGATGACTTACACTGAATTTAATCTGTCATCTTTATTACAAAAATGGCTGATTAAGGTGGCTGAGTACATACTGTACTAGTCGTCGAAACGCAACATATAACCACTTAACTGGATGTCCTACCTGAACTGTTCTTCAAGCCTCGATGACTTTTATGCATGCATTTTATGTGTGCTATGGGGAAACGTAAATTCTGTGTTTTGGGGGCTACATATTGCACGCAGAGCACACAGATAAGCTTTTATACTCATCTGCAGCATACAGTGTACATGTACAACAACAATATGCAATTTTGATGTATTGCAAATTCTTAATATATCGTGAATGTACTAGCTATTATTACTGTTTCGAATTCAATTGTTATACCAAATATAAAAGTAGTAGACATGTACTTACCGCTGATTCACCCCAAGGCGCGCGGTCTCTCGAAAACAAGTAGCAATTATTATGAAATCTGATCCATCCGTCTCTGCAGGCCGCTGCTAATTCATACAATGTATTTATGCTATGTTTATCGCATATATGTAAAGCAAACATTTGCTTTTTTCTCTATTTCAAAATACAACCTGCTCTCTCAATGGATTGGTTTCAGAACATACTTGTATCCTTCATATGTCAGATTGAAAAAGACCGTGGACAAGTTTCACGGTCGCTATCGTTATCTCATTTGCAAATCTTCTTTGTCTTTATACGACATTAATTTTGACACATTGGTTATGTTCATTAGTGTTCCCTGTGAATTGTGTAACCTCCCCGCTTCCCTATTTGAGAGCATTGCGCTTCAAGTAGTTGATCTTACTTTTCATGGCTGTTGTCAGCGTTGAACTTTCTGTTAAATATCCCGTTCGCCTTGTACCTTTTGAGGGATCGTTCATAGGAGTAAGTCCTTTAGTGATTTGAGTTTGAAGTTTTGTTCTTTTATTTTACGATTAAGTAAATAACAAAGTAGAAGGTAAAGGTAGCGCTTCCAGAATTTAACAGCGAACATAAATAATCAAGTCTGACTTGATAATATAATAACACACAAAGAGGAAAAAGGAAACATGTGTGATTAGATACTTTAGAAAAAAGCTATTCAATCTCTATAATATAGTAATGAACACAGTGGTTTTCTAGTTGGAACGTCAACGAACATTGAAAAAATGTATATGGTTTATTCTTAACATTTGTAAAAGAACATAGAGGGAACGAAACATAGGTAGCTTGAAAATATGTTAACGGATTCAAAGAAAACAAATATAGCTTGCCAGGAAATAAAATGCAGATGAACACAAATAGGGCTAACTCAAAAATATAATTATATTGTGCATACATACAAATGTAGCCCAATTAGATATAAATCGATAACACAGAGAAAGGATGACCTAAAGAAACTAATTTCAAATATAAAAATAGCAGACATGGCGATCTGGAAATCATGACAATAGCCATTCATGGAAATAAATAGAAGATAAGAAAAACGTACATGTAGATTATAGTACACCGCTCAGTCGTGATTTTTTGGGATGCTGTATATTATAGTACACCGCTCCGTCGTGATTTTTTGGGATGCTGTATAGTATAGTACACCGCTCCGTCGTGATATTTTGGGATGCTGTATATGATAGTACACCGCTCAGTCGTGATATTTTGGGATGTTGGATATTATAGTACACCGCTCAGTCGTGATATTTTGGGATGCTGTATAGTATAGTAAACCGCTCAGTCGTGATTTTTTGGGATGCTGTATACTATAGTACACCGCTCAGTCGTGATATTTTGGGATGGTGTATATAATAGTACACCGCTCAGTCGTGATATTTTGGGATGCTGTATATTATAGTACACCGCTCAGTCGTGATATTTTGGGATGCTGTATAGTATAGTTCACCGCTCCGTCGTGATATTTTGGGATGCTGTATATTGAATATGAAGCCTCTTCCATAGGGAAATAGCATGTCAAAACAGTTTGCATGTCATAAAACGAACTTGGGAAAATAGTGAATTTTATTTTGGCATTTCGTCTTCTCATTATACACACTTTTTAACTTGAAGTGATGATGTCGGTTATAAATTCTATCTAGAATGCATTGTGTTTGACAAAGAAGGAATACAATCTAAATAAATTCATAAAAAAATCAGAATCTGTCCCGTTTTACTCAAAATATTATCAGGTCAATCGTTTCAAATAACAGAAGGTGTTTGCATATTATCACAGCTACAAAGTCTGTATTTGTCTTAATTGTTTACATAACATCTCTCTATACACCAGGGAACACAACATAAGCTCTTAAGGCTCTGCTAATTGAGCTGAAAATTAACACGGAACAAATATGTGTATTTGAAAATATAATAGCGAACAAAAATGAACGCAGTATTGCTAATTGAGTTCATATACATTTGTTTATGAACACAGGGGAAACGGAACATGGCAAATATAATGAGAGAGTATTGAGGATATGCAGACATGGCTCGGTATTACAAAATCATTTATAAGAGAAATGAAAAAGTAACCCAACTGACGAAATATTAAACAATATTAAACCAAAACAATCTTACGTCGTGATGAAATTAAAACTTTGTACGATATATTTACCTTGTATGTTAGAAAGATGTGATAACTAGTGTACGCAAAAGTTGTTTGCAAATACGGGATATGTTAAATCTCGCTGACGGATTCGTTATCATCTAAAAAGCTCAGGAGAAAAAATGATATTTTTAAAATAGTAGCCAGTCCAAACGCATTTTCATGGTTTCTGAGCTTATTATGATGGTTGGAATGAGTGTAAAATACTCTAAAGCATCAGGTTTAACGAAATTAGAAATCCCCGCGGGTCAAATTTCCCTATTCTACACCCCTGGACATGAAAGAGTCTTAAAATATTTATGTCTTTATCATTGTTTTATAATTATTGTAAACAAACAAAGTTTTCAAATAAATATAAATGACATTTACATTTTGTTACATACCTTCTCCTTGTAATAAGCACATTACCAAGCTTATTAGAAACAAAACGATCTTCATCCTGATAAGGTTAACTTATTGTTGACGTGCAAAATAGTCATACGTTCTGAATATAATCTGAAATACATAGATAAATATACGATAAGGAATTTTGATGTCATTGATCATGACAGGAAGTCACCGTTCTCTTGGACATGGGACCATTACAGATGTATCACGGAGATTATATGAGATGATTTCCCTGTCATGACGTCTTTGTTACATATAATAACTTCAAAAATGAACATAACACACACACACTGGTAACCAAACCTTTAAAACTAGGTATTAGATACAACGTAAAAGTTGCATTTAAATGAAAGAAAGTAGAGTTGTAGAAAAAAATCACTAACAAACAAGAAGTAAAATTGCTCATTTGAACTTAAAGTACAGATTACAGATGTTTCTCCCGAAAAGGCATATGCACAACAACACAGCAGCATGCCTATAACTGAATATATGTAATTAACTTAATTTGAACTTATTACTTTAAAGTGCAACATTTCAAAAATGCAAAGACACATACATGTACATGTACGTTTTTGTTAATATATTATGCTTATAATGTTAGGTTAATAAAATACAAACAATCAGTTTGAAGAATACATATAGGTATAATTGAGGTATTAGAAAAATAATTACAAAACTAGACAGATTACAAAATACAATTGAAATGATCAAAAATACAAAATTGATACCACTTGTGGAATTTGATTTAATTTAATTTTTTAAATTAAAAATACCGTCCAAAATATAGATACAAGAGCTTTCCCAACAAAATCGTGATTCTTACCTCTGATTTATATTCATATCTACTGTTGTTGTTGTGGCGAACTTCTCTGGCCATGGAGATATAATTGTATTGCCGTGGTATTTCATGTTAGCACTGGCTTGTTTATGATGGGGTATCTTACATCTTGACAGGTCTCACATCGGGAAGCTTGTTTACCATGATGTTCATTCTGGAAGGATATAGTCCGTCAAATTGTACATAGACATTTATGAATAGCCGGGTATCTTTCGTGTGGACTCGATGGAATTATTACATGATAGGACTTATGGTCTTCGGAAGCCAGACGTTTTTTATGATAGGGCTGGTATTTTTTCATATTCTTATGTTGCAGCTGGTCAACTTTTTTCATGTAATGTTGGTAAATATCTTTTATTATCAAGGACAAAATGTGTCACAATCGGAGGGCTACAAAGAATTTCAATTAATATCTATACTCTCTTCTATGAAAAAAAACCTTGTATCTTCACTTCGTTTCATATCGTAAATTCCAAAGCTTTACTTACCTCGAATCTTAAACATGAGTATCTAGACATTTCTGGGTTTTATTCCCCTGACAATCCTGACTTTCTTGGTTGAATGGTCTTGTTGACGCATGCACTACCTACTAGTCAGGGTTTTGCTAATGAGGAGCTGTACTCTAAGTTGAATGATTAGAATGGTTGTCATCATGACATGAGTCCAGTTGGGATGTATCAGTGTTTTTTTAATTCAAGCGAAATGAAAAGGAGATTTGTAAGATTGCTTCTTCCGTTTTTCTGGTTTATATCAAATAATTTAAGCCCGATTATCTACGAATTCAATCCTTCTCATGTCAGTATATACCAAAACAGGGTTTATCTCTGGTGCAAGATGACCTTATGTCTGTGTGTACACTAGGTTGTTGAAGATAAGCTTTGTTCATGACCCTTCTGTATCCAGACACATGGTTTATTTCGTGTAAGTACAGTCGGTACTAGCTTGTTCGGTATGAAGGTGATCGGTGTTATCTTGACTGTTATTGGCATAGGCTATTCTGTGGGTAAGTAATTGATATAATCTTCATATCGAAATAATCGAGTTGGCCAATGTGTTATATCTATACTGTGTAGCGTAACACATATAGCACGTTAGGAGACGTGTAAGATATTGTATTCAAATGTAAATTGTTTCCACTTGAGAAAATCAAACATTGCAATTCGAAATTATCCATTGTAATAAATCCCTTCTATTTCTGTGATGCCTTTTTTTAGCACATCTGTGTTTTGTTTGGAGAATTTGAATATAATTGAAGATGATTTATAAAAGACATACTTCTGGCTTTTCCAGTTTGCATGCTATGTGATAAAATAATGAACAATGAGATCTATTGCTTCACTATAGTTTTCAAATTAATATACATAACATATCTGTTAAAGTCCAATCCTTACTTCCTAATTACAGCCACAGGTCCGTGCAGAGAGGGTTGGTTATCGGACGCAGAAAACTGTTACTACTTCTCGCATAATCTCATGTCATGGCCACAGGCTGCGGTGAGTAACCTCGACACTAAAAGGCAATCAATAAATGGAGAATGTGCTACATCGTTATATATTTTACAAGTATGGTAGAATATCGGTATATGCCGCAATACTGCAGTAAATATATTACTTTTAATTGAATGAATAATTATTTATATTTCACCGGTGAAAATTTAATAAATGTGATGCAATATATTTGTTTTACTATTCTTGAGTTCCTACAAGAAATGTTCATACACAAGTATTTTATCAGTTTTATCGTGTGATTTATTTATTTATTTTATTCAATAAACTATGTCTGGTGTCTATTGAAATACAATCAACAAAACAGTAAACTAAAGTACGCTAATACCATTACAAACGGCTCTTCGATAGCGTATAAAATACATGTTTTTTATAAATAACCACGACGAATTTGCCTTCGATTAAAGGAAGAAATTGAATAATTTTCTTTACTATATTTCCAAATCTGTCAAAACGTATCAAGGTTTCCTTGCAAGTCCAGTTTTGACTTTAATTATTGATAAAGCATTTGCAAGTATTAGATACTATACATCAGATTTGTCATGCCATCTGTTTAAAAGTGTTCTGTCTTTTCGTATCGCAGAGTTATCTGCTCTTGTGAGCAGGCATTGATTGTTACGTCATTAGTTTGTGTGAGAAAATTACGTCTTTTTCACACAAAAATATGACGTTACTCTCACAAACAAATGACGTAACAATTAATACCTGCTCTTTAATACGAAAAGACGGAATAACTGTAGGAATAAGCATGCTGAAGATAAATTGAAATGTATTACTTTAAGTTAAAATTTTACAAAGGACTAATTTGTTTCCTTATGATAAAGAATGTACTATTTTCGGGATTAAAATATAATCAAAGAAATACACAAATAATAATAGTGAGTATGACCTATTCATATGGATATTAGTGTTTCCAGTTAAGATGTCATGCGTCATAGGTTGATGAATATGGGTATACTCTTAAAATGAGAGATTCGTCGTACATTCGCCAAGAGTCCGTCTTTGTTTGGGGCATATGATAGATCGTGTGATTCAAAAAAACAGAACTGCTTGCTTTTACAGCCCTGGAAGGTAATACTATCATCTATATGAAGTGATTTGGTTAATTTTGGGAATATGGTTACCACTGAAAACATAGGCTGCATTTATTTAAAAATATTAATTATATTCTCAAAGTTTCGTTTGATAAATGGAAATATTTCAAAACATGGTATAATTTTGGAAAAGGAAGAAACGTCGTGTAGGTAACGTTGTTTTATAAATATAATTATATTTTCGTAATAACTGTATGTATGAATAACTGATAACGGCAGTGTGCACAGTAAAGGACATTCACATTCTTTGATTTTTGAATCGTATTTTTCTTCTCTCCGATGATAAGTGTAACATATATATATAAGATTTTATAGTGGTTTACCCGCTTTCTGTTTTTGTATCCTAGGAAACATGCGAGGCTTTACATAGTACGCTAGCAACGGTTATGTCAGCTGATGAACATTCTTTTCTAAAGACAACCCTAATGAGCATCCATCCCAATGGTAGGAAACACAGTTTTCATTACCTGGACAAATAATTCGAACAGTTTGCGTTGTACATTTGGTTAACGCCTGTTTCTATGAGTGATTACAGAACCAGTTCCTTACTGATGATAATTGATTGATGGTGATCCTAGTTAGTTACAATGTCATTAAGTATACTACAATTGCAAAAGATAATAATATTGTCGTTTTTAACAAAATGTTAAAAAAGTAGCGTAATGCACGAAAACACTGAATTAGTTTTATCATTATTTTTTGTTACATTAAGGTTTACATTTACTTTATTTAAATAATGTTTCAATTTATCGACTAACGCATAGAAATCTGAAATTTAGATGCAGCTGGCCGTATATATTGGATTGACGGTACTGACCTAGAAGTAGAACATGTTTGGAGATGGGCGTCTTCCGGAGAAATACTCTCCTATTCAGAGTGGAGTGTAGGGGAACCCACGAATACTAGCAGCGAAAACTGTCTCCTTTTATGGGGTGCACACGGCTTCAACATGGGCGACAATCCTTGTGCAGCAAGCTGGAATTACATTTGCAAAACAAGGTATTAATTAATGAAATACGTATGTGTGTACACACTTTCTATATGGTTTCTGCGTATGTACATTGTATGTTATAAGATATATATATATTGATTACATCGAAATAAAGTTCATATATTAATCTTTATGAAATAATCAGTTTGTTTATGATCTAAAATGTTTCCAAAAAAATGCTTGCGTCAATATACTATTCTCGATCAAATGGCTAATACATGTGCTATTTTTATATTTACAGCTTTGAAAGCGGTGAAAATATAATCGGTTGATTTTGTTTTGTTTCATTCAATAAAGCATAAGAACACCACAATGTACCTGATTGTTATTTATCAGGTACAAAGGGATATGTCAAACGCTGTTCATGCAGTAATTTCTATGATGGGAAGTAGAAAAGGTAGACGTATTGAACTCTTGATAACTACATAGAGCTAAACAAGAGACATACATGTAACAGCAATGCCAACAAGTTTAGCAACATCATCATAGACTGTACAAAACAAGTGGTTTAAATGTAAAAAAGGATACTTTTCTCTGTGTTACCTTTGATAAAACTAAGATATCATTGTTCAAAACAAGATTCCCTATGATAAATTTATCAATTTACCTAACCGGCACCATTTTTGGCAGCCCATAAGGTTATCTGTAAATGAATGTGTTCATACACTAACCTTAAAGATTAGATTGATGAAATTTAAGAAATAATCAACGAATATGCGCATATTAAGGTAAAATATATATCGAGGGTGAGAAAATGTTTTAAAAATATACATAACAAATGAGTTGATTTTTCCAACAATTTTGAACCAAGCAATATACGATCAAAAAATAAAACCAATCCTGTGACTCGCTTGTTTACTGGCGATTTGTCGGGGATGTTTTTGAAAGAACATTTGTCTGTCGCATGGTATTTCGTCCAATAATCAATGGTTATTCACCAACGAAAATTGTCATAGCATGCAAACTTGGTAAAATATTCAATATCTTATAATAAACTCTGTCAACAATTTATACATTTTTAAGCTTGCTATAATCCCTTAGCTCTCGATAAAAGTGTAGGTTAATGTGTATTGTTATCATAACTATTATCAGCATCCTACTATTTGTCATAATGATGTATGTTTATTATGCAATAATCTACCTAAAAGGCACCAATTTGATTATTTATTCATTTTACTTAGGAAAACGTATATTTATGCCTGAATATCTCGTCAATTTATTATTTTCTTTTGCAAAATTTTCAAATTGCAATCTGTCACAGTAGAGTGACAACAGTTAACATGTTATTGGTAAAATAATTCGACTATACGTAAACGTTGATGTATTATATAAACAACATTCAAAAATGAATTTGTAGGATATCCTAAAACTGTGAACACTGATTGTAAAATATAGGGGTCAGGCTCGAGAGAGACACCGCATTATGAAGACACGATTGACGGACATGGACTTGCTATAGTGCAAATATCCCGTGCTAAGATAAGCGGGCTTTTAGGTGACAAAGTTGGCATCGTATTCCGATAGTAGAATCTATACATGCTCTAGTTATGAAGCTTATTGTAAGCTTTGTGTTGCTGAATTGGGTCGCCAGTTATGCATGTAAGTAGACAGGAGGGTTAAAATGTTTCGGAGAAAAATGTAAAATACAGTCTGATGGTTTGCTAAACAATGTCATGGTCTGCTCAATCTTTATAAGTATATATTCCCTTTCACAGGCTTATCAATATGACAAACACGTGATAGTGTTTTAGGAATTCATATGATAAAGAAATACATTGTAGTAGGTGCATTGTTTTGTAATAATCCAAATACTCTTTATGCATTTACAGTTTTGTATTTTCAAATAACTAAGAAATTGTTAAACATTTCATAATGACGAGACAATACTTTTTAATGTTTATCTTATAATCACAACAAACCGTTGTATGAAAATACCAGAATCATTCACATCATTGGGTGACGTAGGGGGATTTCAACTTGCGTAGAGAGGTGGGGTTAGATTGTTTAATTGCCAAAACCGGGACTTCCCGATTGTTTTGAAGCTTTACAATCTTTCCAAGAGGATTGAAATCATATGATTGGAGAATCACCTTGTCTGAACCCTATGATGATACAAGCATATATCAAAGGGGCCAACAGTTTTAATACACCTGTCCAGGGTAAGAGAAAACGTTATCGTAACCGTGCTTCTTTCATGAGTTAACTCTCAGTCAATGTATTCTCCTTCTTAACATATCTAACTGTTTTGGGGTTCTTTTTTTCACATTTCGTATTTTGTTATTTTTTACTTTTTTATTTTTCGGTACTATCTAAAAAACTGCTGCTTTAAAGTACAGTTCATAAATTATATCTATAAAACCTTAATGTTAATTTTTAGAACTGTCTACGAATTATATTGTTAATTTTTATTACAGTCTACGAATTGTATTGTTACTTTTTAGTACTGTCTACACAATGTATTGGTTGTTTTTTGAAATGTCTATGATCCCCTAACTTTCAATGTCACGCCGTGTTTTAAATTGTTCTAATAGTTCGTGCTGTGTATCAGTACTCCTTTCTTGTTACACTTGACGAGAAGCATCTTGTGAAATATATAAATAACATTTTATATTACAGTAGCCAACTGTAGAAATGGATGGATTACCTACGACGAATGGTGTTGCCTGTTCTCCCACAATCAGTTGACTTGGTCGGAAGCATCTGTAAGAAACGATAATTTTATGACGATGCATATTTTAAATTAGCTTAACATCTGTATAAGGGTCAGTGGATTTAATCAAACAAAGAATATTAATTCAGCAACCGATTTAAACTAGGAAAGATCATCCAACAGCTACAAAACAAGCAGCATATTTAGTGAAGAAATGTTGATGGAAGTGGTAGAAATGGTAGTTGTAATAGTGACAGCAATAGAAGAAGGAGAAGATATGGTAGTAGTAGAAGTAATAGTAGTAGTAGTAGTAGAAGTAGTAGTAGTAGTAGTNTAGTAATAGTAGTAGCAGTAGTAGTAGTAGTAGTAGAAATAGTAGTAGTAGTAGTAGTAGTAGTAGTAGTAGTAGTAGTGGTAGTAGTAGTAGTGGTAGTGGTGGTGGTGGTGGTGGTGGTAGTAGTAGTAGTAGTAGTAGTAGTAGTAGTAGTAGTAGTAGTAGTAGTAGTAGTAGTAGTAGTAGTAGTAGTAGAAGTAGTAGTAGTAGTAGTAGTAGTAGTAGTAGTAGTAGTAGTAGTAGTAGTAGTAGTAGTAGTAGTAATAGTAGTAGTAGTAGTAGTAGTAGTAGTGGTGGTGGTGGTGGTGGTGGTGGTGGTGGTGGTGCAAAAGGTGCCCACACCAGGTACTGAAGTGTCATTTTGTTTTTCGCGGGTATCCCATTTTGAGTAACTACTGATGACACGAGTGACGTCACACAGACTTTCTTTTGCAGTATTATAAAGAGTAAACTTGTCCCTTCATATTGATATAAAATTGTGTACAAATTTCCAAAAAATATCATAGGCTATTGATTGCATAATTTAATTGTGCGTTTCTTTTTTTGTTCAGTATAGTAGTACAAATATTGTTATTAGTGGTAATGGTGACAGTAGTAGTTGTTATAGTGGATGTGGTGAAAGCGGTAGCCGTAGTAGTAGTAGTAATAATAGTAGTAGTAGTAGTAGTAGTAGGAGTAGTAGTAGTTGGAGTAGTAAAGGGAGTAGGAGTAGTAGTAGTAGTAGTAGTAGGAGTAGTAGTAGTTGGAGTAGTAAAGGGAGTAGGAGTAGTAGTAGTAGTAGTAGTAGAACAAGTAGTAGTAGTAGTAGTAGTAGCAGTAGTAGTAGTAGTATAGTAGTAGTAGTAGTAGTAGTACTAGTAGTAGTAGTAGTAGTAGTGGTGGTGGTGGGAGTAGTAGTAGTAGTAGTAGTAGTCGTAGTAGTAGTAGTAGTAGTAGGAGTAGTAGTAGTAGTAGTAGTAGAACAAGTAGTAGTAGTAGTAGTAGTAGTAATAGTTTATATTTCATACGAAACAAGTGCATCGTCCCTATACCATATTTTGTTACAATATATATCGAAGTTGGCATACGATATCATTATTTATCATTATTGTTTTGTTTGTTTTTTATTGCATTGTATAATTGTAAATACGCCTTATTCACTTTTTTTAATTGCTGAATATATCTATTTATCGTTATTAACTGATTCACTGGAGTCATCAGATTCACAGCACACGTTGAGGAAACTCTTTATATCAGTGAAACATACATTATTACTCATCTTTTTTACAGGAGACGTGCCATGCCCTCCATGCTCACTTGGCTACTGTGATGTCGGCTGAAGAGCAGAATTTCCTGTCAACACAGTTGCTTGAATTACACAAAAACGGTAAAGGATACATTGTCAAAGTGTTTAACAGTAACATGTTAATATGAACATTTCATAGCAGTGGTGTACATTTGATTTATTCAAAATGATTGAAACATGTCGAACGGTTCACGTAATGAATTATCTTACAGCTTAAAATGTGTTCTTTTGTGATTTAGTTGGATTGCAATATACTATAATATTACACTGAATTCATGTGCGATAGACGTTTTTCTAGATCCAAAATTATCATCGACACTTTATTGGTTGGACGGATCAGACTTGGAAGTCGAACACGTCTGGAAATGGATGACAACAGGCGATATCTTAACATTTACTGACTGGGCTCCAAACGAACCCAATATGGGGGAAAACGAGGACTGTTTGATTCTTTGGGGTGCCAGTAAGTTCCAGATGGGGGACAACGCTTGTGCCCATAAACGAAACTACATATGTCAGCAAACGTAAGATCAATTACTCAATTTTCTGTATAATACACTAATACGATAGGACGACGTTATACCAATACATGATCATTATATATGCATTGTCAATTCAATGGAAGGCAAAACAAATATTCCATAAGGTATTGGTACAACAATAAAGACGAAGTGTATTATGTATCTTATAAATCAAAACAAGACAATCAAGTACTAACAATATATATAGCATGATCATTTTTGAAAAGGAACAATTTATAAAGTTTGAGAGTATGATTTTTAACATCTTAATGTATCTCCTTACCTGTGTGACGGTACAGTATTGTCATAGGTTGAGAATATTCATTTATATTTTTCAGTGTCGACGTGGATACAGGAAATGAATTTATTGGTTAACATTACAAATAAAGATTCAATGCAACTCACTTTACTTGAATTTATTATTTGTTCTATTGTGTTCAGTAAATCATCCTCTTCAGTTCTCCATTCCGTGCAGTCGTATTACCATAAATATATATTGTTTTTCTAAAACCACTTTCAAGAATTCAATTTCAGGCATAGTTTTAGGGGAGTAAATTAGCTAAGATATACATCTCGAAGTCAACACTCAAGGGTATACTCGTTACTCATATGATAGCTTCTATCTGTATGATGTGTCAATACCTTGCAATGGCTGAGTCTTGGCCCCGACATATTTGTTGCTGAAACAGTTACGTCTACGCCACCAAACTAATACAGTAGGAACCAAAATATCTTCAGAAATAAAAATAAACCCCATAATTTCCATTTAGGAACAGCTTTAACATCAGAGCTCTAGATTTCTGTTTTACTCTTACATCTTTTCTTCTACTTCTAGCTGATAATCGACCTACTTCATCATATTGAAGATTATGTCGATGTTTGGATTTTGCTTATGTACAGGGACCGCAGACACAAATGATTTTCCATAGACGATAGCGTTAACGTTTAACAATGTACTTGTTAAATTCGGTTACCCACACTGGTTCACCTGCGCTCATCTTGAAGAATGTCATCTCACAAACCTGTAAAACTGGTTTATTTTTAAATTCTACCTATTCGAACTTGTTTTTACATGGGGGCCGCCATTTTGTGTTGAATTCGACAGATTACACACTAATTAAACTCCTCTAGACGAAAACAGACTTGAACAAAAGAAAATCTGTCACTTTAATATCCAACCAGCAGGCCCCGCGGCATTCACTTTCCTATCAAATCTTATTAAGATGTTCAATAGCATAGTTGGGCTGGCATCCTTACGCCTATCAACGAACTGGGCCAGTTTCGGTCGTTGCGCATGGCAATAGCACTGGATGTGTTATGGTATCTGTTAGGGACCAGTCGCACTGCTCTTCACTGAACCATGTCCAATTTATGTATGTCACCATTTTGGTATGAGTCCCACACGGTACAAGCATATTCAAAGGTCGGACGCACTGGAGACTTGTATGAAGGGTATTGTTAGCTTTACAAGTTATATCAGTAATGTGAGAATCCCATTTCAATTTTCCTTCAATGTTACACACAAATATTTGACTTTATCAGTATGCTCTACAAATGATCATGAAGAAAATAGTTATATTTCACTGAATCTTTATTGTTGGAGATGGATAAAAAGTTACATTTTGGGGGGTGAAATTCTATTTTCCACCTTTTTTCCTAAATTGCGAGCATATCTAAATCCCTCTGCAGTATTGTAGCATCCTCACTGAAGGTGACAGTTTTGTTTAAAATTGTATTGGCAGCAAACAATCTGACGGAGGAGGAGAGACCCAAGGGCATGTCATTTATATAATACAAAATCAAACTCGGGCCGAGGACTGACACCAGGGGGACCCCCGACTCGACCGGTACATATAGAGATAGTTCGCCTATGAGTACGACTGCGTGTGTCCTATTGGCCAAGAAGTTTTAAATCAATGAGTTTACTTTCCCCTGATCCCAAAGTGATGAAGTTTATGTGTAAATATGCTATGGCTGACTTTATCGAAGGCCTTTGAGAAATCTAAAAATGAAGACATCCGTTTGTTTGTGGTCTTCAATATTTTTTGTGACATATTCAATAAATTCTACAAGTTGTGTTACGCATGATCGTGACTGCCTGAAGCCGTATTGGAAGGGGTATATAATGTTATTACGATCAGTATGTGACCTGATGTTACTTACCACTATATACTCTAAGGGTTTACTGCATATACAAGTAAAAGAGATGGGCCTGTACATTTCTGGGTTGTACTTAATGCCCTTTTTATAATTTGGTGATGCATGGGCAACTTTCCAGTCAGATGGTATAGCACCAGTTTCTAATGAACGATTAAATAATAAGGTAAAGAAAGGTAATATTTCATTAGCCATTTCCTTTAGAAATTTGGGTTTTATAAAATCAGGTCCAGTAGCTTTTGATGGATTTAAGATTTTTTTAAGTAAAATTCGAAAACTTTCATTATCTATCATATCATTCAGGACCGAGTAGTCAATTCGAGGCATATTGAATTCTTGCTTGAATTGATCATGTGATATATTACTTTGTTTCGAGAAGACAGATGGAAATTGTTTATTTAAGATTTCAGCTTTTATTAAGATCAACAATGAAAAGTGATATTGGAAATATATCTATCTTAATAGAATGAATTGAAAAAACATCAACTCAGTGATTTAATTTCAATTTAAAGTCAGATCCGGTTACAATGAAATACTCGGGATATATGTTTAACACAGCGATAAAAAAGCACACGAACCATGTAGGTCGGGGATGGAGTAATAGTCTAACCACTCTACCATTATACCTCAAACAAACACACGAACCCTGTAGGTCGGGGATCGAGTAAGGAATGTTATACGAGGCACCTTATTGGAATCCCCTTGTAGCAGTAATTGTGATTTGCACTGTTCCCTTGTTATACAAAAAAAAATAAAAAATAAAAAAAGATAAATCGCTGCACACTTTCGTTATTTTTTTATTTTTTTTTATCTTTTCTCTATTTCCTACCAGCTCTATCTGTTACTTAACGCTTCTCTCAACAATAAGTCAATTGTGGCCTAGGTGATGAACGTGGAAGGCCATGTAGTTCATAATCCTAGTACGCTACCATCCAAATACAACTATTGGAGACGTGTTTGAATGTTTTATAACTTTGGTACCTGTAACATTTTGTAGGTCGTGATTTGTTCTGTACAAACATAATATTTGTTTAATCCAACAAACTGAACTATTGAAAAAAAATCATGACTGACAGAAAGACAATTGACGAAGTGCATAGTATTTTTCATAAGTCACTATGCTGTGTGATATGTATAAACATGAGGTTTGTCTTGGATTCAAACAATTTGATGATAACAATATCTCCTTGAAGAGTCGGTCTATAGATAACGCACACACAGATAACGAACGAGGTATTTGTTTAGTACAAGAATTGACATCCAAACGCTATGCTGGCTGTTACCTTATTGTTCGTCGTAACCAAGTTTTGTGTAGGTAAGTACATTGTTTTTAACACGTGAACCTTTAAGGTAGCATTAAGTGTAACAACATTTTAAGTAAAAGATGTAGCTGATATTTTAAATGTGATTAGTTAAAGGAAATTAACAGCCTAATTTTATATAACACTTTTGAACTTAACATAAACTTAGATTACTCCAGATAATATTGCATATGCAAATATGTTCGAATCGTTTCGTAAATCAAATAAGGAATTGTTCGACAGATTTCGTCTGCCATACTCATAGTAAAAAAAAAAAAATCGAAAATTTCTAAACCCCTTTTCAAAACTGTAATACTAACATTTGGAAAAGAAGACGACACATTTAATACCACTTAACACATGCTTTAACGCCATATACTATAGATACGTTATCATGATAAGCACATCCTGTCAAAAATTATCAGCGTAATTGACGGGACCTTCATCGCTTGTCACGTGCGTTACATTATTTGTAGCAAGAAAATCACTGAACGAAATACGTGAAATTAAAAGCATTACTGACATCATATCTTCAATAATTTATCTTGATAGTTATAAAGAATCGGCTACCAAAAATCTAACTAATACTTTAAATTGTTTCATGGTCGTTACATGATTTTGATTGGTACAATTATAGGATTTAACATACCACTGTTATTCAAGAGACTCTTTTAACATATTTTAAAATTACAAAAGTAGTAGGAACACGTTTGATATCCTTAACGGCCATGTATACATGTTTGTTGACGCATATTTTTGTTTCCTGTCTATGTAATCGATATTCATGATCAGGAGTGACAAATATCAAAGTCTTATAATTGATGAGTAAGTGATTGGATAGAGACAAGAAACAAGATACAAGAAACTTTATTTAACGTCGCATACAGGTAAGAGAGCTATTATTGCGACAAACATATGTAAAAATAACAATAACATAATATATTACAAGCAAAGGGAGATACTCACATATATTAATAATAAAACAATAAAAATCATCTCAGAAAAAGAAAGTATACATATCCCAGGTTTCTAAGTGTCCCCTACCTACAAAGGCCCCCGGGATATATATATGAAAATGGTGTTAATATATGAAAAGCATTAAATGTGATCACAGATAAGTAGTATTCAGAATAGGTAAATAGAAGACATAGTTTATAGTGAATGCATACTTGTATATCACACAAAACGTAAAACAACTTTTTACTATTTATCACCTATTCAATGTTAACATTTGGATTAATACAGCGGCCGATACATACATTGTATTTATTATTATGTAGGTCATGCATTTGTATTCAAATGAAATTAAGAATATTTGTTTAGTGATCCAAGTATTCTCCCTTTGTAAAGAAAATAAATAAAAACTAGAAATAACTGTATGTCCTCGAATAGCAGGAAAAAAACAAATGTGCAAATACAGTCAACTTTGTTTGGACTCTCTGTATTTTAAGAGTTTTGGAGACAAAGATATTAATTTATTTCCTTTCACTAAGCTATTAGTATCTAGTAGTATTGTTCTACAATTATCGTATCGCTATATAAATGTGATAATATGGCCTACGTACATAGCGTCCACTACATGTCTTTCAGCTACTGGCGCCTTAACTACTATTGTACCCTCACAAGGAACCTGTAGACATGGATGGATTAATTTTCACGACTCGTGTTACTTATTTTCCCATACTGTATTAAGTTGGCCTGAAGCTGAAGTAAGTAAATGCGGGAAGGGAGTCGTGGTTGTACACGATTAATTGTGTTTAATGAATGAAATACTTGGCGTAAAATTACCCTATTATATGCGTCCACAATAATAAACCACACAGGGAATTAAGGGTATAATATTTCATTGTAATTCAGGTGTGACTTACAATTGCAAAATATTCCTTTGCAATGTTGCATCGCCGATACCTCAAATATACGTCGTTTCATATATGTATAACAATGGAGACAATTTTATTTTTAAAGAATGTGTCCGTATCGAAATGCCTTTATGACTCAATCATAACTAAATGATTGGCTATATATTTTATAACTTAGCTTTGGGAAAATAACTTCAATAATTGACATTTGGCAAAAACAACATTACTAGTTGCAATACGTGTTTTAAAAAAGACCAAAGGGCGTAGAGATGAATGAAGAATATAGAGTTAACAGTCTATTTCTAAGAGAATGGGAATGTCAGGAACATATCCTTCCATTTATTACGTTTTGTTGTCATTCCCTAGAGGTAAACCTGCAAAATGTATTAACCTTCTCTCGTTCAGGAACATATATAGGTATGAAATCGCCACTTTACATTACCACTAAATATCATGTTAATCACCATTATCATAAACTTCGGATTTTCTTAACACAGTTGATTTTATGCCATATAAGAAATTAATTTTTACCTTCTACTAACAACAGGAAGCATGTAAGATTATCCACAGTGACCTAGCCACAGTGCAGACACAAGAGGAGGTCAGATTTCTCAAGTCATACCTGAATGGCATACACGCAGCAAGTGAGACAATGATTTATACCCTTTGGTATTGATAGTAATAAAATAACGTACCGTTGTATTTAACGTTATTGTGCTGCATTAATTCGAGTCATGCGGAAATTTCAAAATCCAAAGCGCTAAAATATGTATAACAACATGTTTTACAATTGTTTGCCTAATTTCATAAATCATTGTTTAAAGGACTGTTACTAGTGAAAGCGTCAGTTTGTCAGTTTGTAAACCAGTGATATTTGAGAAAGCTTTCATTTCCATTTTTTCTCATTTTGAAGTAATTGAAGGGTAGGTCAAACTAACAGTAGCGAAACGATTGTCATTGGTTCCGCCCAATCTGTGATCCGTGATCAGAAAAAAAAAGAAGAAAAAAACAATTTTATTAGGAATTAACTTATAAAATACAAAAAGGGGTGATGCAGCTGGCTTATTTATATATGCAGAGTTTCTGATTGAAGCTAGGGATCTTGGACATTGAAATCGCTGGAATCGTGAATATTTTTATTGCATAATGTTTATTTAATAACATGTGCCAATTCTTATTTCAGTTATATATTTTTCTCGTTGTTTTCAACCTCACACCAGTAACAGCTCGTATCTCCAATATTAGTCCAAGGGATAAAGACCCAATGGCTATATTTTTCGTGGGTTGATACTGGGTTTGATATGTGAAGTATGTGTGCTGTTCACTTTCCCCTCCCCCTCCTGTAATAGTTATACAACCGTTAAGTCGATTCCTGTACTACCTCATCTGATATGATTACTTAATGCATTAAAACGCAGTACCTCAAATATATAGATGAAAGACAAGTTTTAATCAATGCGTTATCTAATTATAATGAAATTGACAACATCATCTTCAATACTGTTACTTTCACTAAGGGTGATATGAACCTTAGCAGTGAATCAAATAAATTTATTCTCTCATGTGTTCTGGGGTATTGACAAATCTGGAAGATTTTAACTTAAACTATACTAAAAATTATATTACAATGTGTTTGTATTTGCTATTTTATAACAATAACTCTGGTGTAATTGGGAAGGATGGCACTGTATATAGTGACAGTGTCTTTGAAGTGCCTCCAACCAAACACTAGGCTATTAATAATTGAAGTAAATAGACTATATTAATTGAAATGTTAAAATCTATGATATTCTAGATATTATTGTCTGTGAACATGTATTAAATGGTTCTAGTATTCTCCTATTAATTCGAACATATACTACATCTTCTCTATAATACTCTCCCTCTCTATATATATATGATATAATATTATATAATATAATTTGTATAATAGCTATATTTTCAATTATAGTATATCAATTCTATCTTCTTGTAATATGATGTATATGTGCATGTAATTGTTCTGTTTCACTGTGTCTTGAAAAAGGAGCGGATCGCTCCGAAAATTTGACGACCTAAACTTGTCCACACTGTTGGAATTACTTCTTTGCCCCTTATATATATATATGTATATATGAATGTATGAAATGTGTGTATTTTCTGTGGAAAGGGCTTTTATAGGCAATGCCTGTGCCTAATCCAATTGTGTTTTTTTGAATACAACAAAATTGATTTGAAATGAAATGAGTACCTCTAATGAAAGGCAATAGAAGTCATAACAAATATTGGATGTATATATTTTCGTAATAAATGTGCATATAAATGAAACCCCGTTTAAATGGAATGCAGCAAAAAGTCACAATTTGATCTTGAACTTTAACATGGGATTTTACTAAAGACTTCACCCGTGGTGCTCAATTATTTTCTAGTATTTGGTTTTATAACGCTACGTCAGTATTAGACAATTATTTCCTCCTGTTTAATATAAAATGGCAATGTTTTATTGTTTATTATAATAGATATAAGAATAAATATATAATACGGAGTAACCTAATGAGCAGTACATGTCTGCCGTGCGTTATCAGCCAAAACGAAACACCCATTTTATTCGAAAATCTTAATGACGTTATGACAAAATATTATTGTGATTTTTTGGTAACCACACCTGATTTCACCAGTTTAGGTCTAGCAGATTTTAAATTACATAATGAGTAGTTAACATTTAAAAATTACATGTAAGGTACCATATACAAAAAGTAACTAAGTTTTGTATTTTAAAAGGACAAGTTTTAGTTAAGTTTTGTATAAATTTCATTAGAAACTCGCTTGCTAGTGACCGCGGCGTGATCTCAACCAACATAAGGTGTCAGTATCGACAGTATTTCGACTTAAATCACAATAAATATATTAAACGTTAGTTACGTTTTTGTATACAAACATACGATAACAACTGAACCGATTCAGAACTGGGTGAAGAATTCAAGCAACTTCGTTTGGATGCTTATGCACAGATTCTCGCTGTAGGGTTCATTTTAATGCATTCAAGAGGCTCTGTTCAGTATTTCTGCACTTGATTAAAATTTCTGACATTTACCACAGATTATCCAGCGTTTGGGTATTGGATCAACGGCAACGACCTTGAGGTGAACAAAGAGTGGCAATGGTCCTCAATCCAAAAGCCTATGAACTACACGGACTGGGGACCAGGGGAGCCTAGCAATCATGCAAATGAAGATTGTCTTCTTCTCTGGGGGGCGTTTCACTTCAAGATGGGCGATTACTACTGTTACGTTCGCAGAAACTACATTTGCCAGCAAAAGTAAATCATGACTGAAGGTTCAATGAGAAAAACATATATTTCATCAGTTTTGAGAAGAGATGTATTACTTTTATTTTTTGTTTGTTCATTTTTCTACGCCATTACAGTTGAGGTTATACGGAGACGGCGCCTATAAATAATGGATACTGAAGTTTTTTAAGTAGTAACCTGATCATAGTAGTATTGTTTCTCACCCGGTTACTGTGTTCATTGTCCTGACAGTAGGCTAACTAGAGATTATAGATCTCTGCAATTGCAAACACGACATAATAACCCATATAATCCTAAGGTTTTCTGAAAATAGAGTATCTGCCGATGATGAATGTTATAGACATTGGGACTCACTCAGTCCATGGCATTGGCTTACGTTTCTATTTGTGGCGGTGTATTGAGCTTGAATATTGATGACAATCCAATGTAA
Organism: Mizuhopecten yessoensis; assembly: GCF_002113885.1. Classification (NCBI taxonomy): domain Eukaryota; kingdom Metazoa; phylum Mollusca; class Bivalvia; order Pectinida; family Pectinidae; genus Mizuhopecten; species Mizuhopecten yessoensis. The sequence goes on along the minus strand of NW_018403686.1, from coordinate 528,379 downwards.
ATATATAGTGTAAATTAGAATCCCGTTTTTGTATCGAATCATAATGGGATAAACCTCATGTATGTATGTATATGAAAGTTGTTTCCTTTAAACAATTATCGAGCTATAGTTTGATTAGCATGCCTGTTGTATAATGCAAAAGCATCTTTTGAATGGTTGATCAATATTTGAAGACAATATTTACGATTTTAGAGATAGTAGAATATTTATAAATCTTAGAATCAAAAACAGGACATGCTAATTAAATGGTGAATATTGTTTGCTGTTTAGATTAGTTCGTAATATATGCATTCTTTTTACAGAACCCCAGTCGTCCCAAATGCAAATCTCTTAGACGGATGGATCTCATTTGGGTGACGGTGTGACAGTGCAGCTTGTCTGTGAATAACGCATCACGTGAACTTATTAAACAGCATTAAACAAAACAATTAGTTATTTTTTTCAATATTTCAATCTATTTAATATTCTTCAAAAGAATTTGATAAGCAGCTGAATTGAACGATTACGTAGAATACACGCATCAAACAAGATCGGTATATCAAAACAGGAAATTAACATAAGAAAACAAACAAAGCAAAGAAAATCTCTACTAAGATGTATACAAAGTAAGCTAGATCACGATAAAAGCACATGAAAGCACAATCAAATAATGCACACAAAAGATACAAAATCACAAAACACGTTTGAAGGTACATGTAATTAGATCACAGAAGTGAAAACGAAACAAACATGATCACCGAATACAATGGAAACAAAAATAAGTTACGAAATAAAAATGAGCAAACAAGACCGCAAAACAAGAGGCCCCATCCCTATGCCCCTAGGGGGGTCATACCCACAAATTTTACAAAATTGAGTCCCCTAGGCCCAAGGATGTTCCATACTAAATAAGGATAAAATCCCTTAATTCCGATGGTCCAAGAAGGATTTTAAAGGTTTTACCTCTATTTCCCCTATTAAGCCCCACCCTTCTACCCCCTGGGAGACCACACCTACTGCTTATACAAAATTCAATCTGCTTGGCCCAAGGACGCTCCAGACTAAATTAGGATAAAGTCCATTAATCCCTATAAAAGAAGAAGAATTTTAAAGGGTTTACCTCTATTTCCCCTATTGGGCCCCGCATCTCTGCCTCTTGGGGGGGTCAGACACACGATTCCCCTTCACCCAAGGATGCTTCATACCAAATTTGGACAAATTCCTGTCATTCCTACAAAAGGAGAAGGATTTTGAAGAATTTGCTATGTTTCCCCTATTGGCCCCTCCCTTCTGCCCCAAGGGGGCCACACTCTTCTACTTCTACTTCTAAAAGCTTCTGACCAAATTTGGTCAAAATCTGTTCAGTCGTTCATGACTAGTAGCGATTTTTAGGAAAAGTTGACGGACGACGAACGACGTTCGCCGCGCCATGGCTTAAGCTCATCGGTCCTTCGGACCAGGTGAGCTAAAAAAAGACGAAGCACCGAAGAACAAGCAATAAACATTGTACAAACAAATCTTCAAAATCAACATGAAAAGAAAATACAAAACAAATATATACGAAACAAACAATTTATAACAAAAATACAGGAATTAAACCAAAGACAAAAAAGGCAAAGTAATAATGAAATATGCTAGATCAAAGTATACTTGGACCGAGTTAGATTAAAGTACACAGAGAACAAGCTTGATCATACAATATACTACGACTCTAGAGTAGCTACTTACATGGAACTAGCATAATTACATTATTGTCTATTAGGTTATTTAGTTAATGTTTATGTTATTCTCTTTAACGCCTGCCAAACTTTGAAATATAGTTCCCCTGAAAATCTACCGACATGATATTATTGCATTATCTTTGCGTATTCTCAAAGTTTTATAATGTACTTCCCTGAACAATTTCAATGATAGGGTGCTCTTGAAAGATATATTGGGGAGGTCTTAATGTCGTCTCTCATGCCTTTGTTCGTATAAGAATCAAACCAAATATACAATTAAACTATTAACTAATATGCATAGCTATAATGTGAATTCTGAATTATTCAATAAGCTATAAAAGTCCAATGTTTTTTTTTTCTCTCTCATAAGCTAAGACAATTACCGCTATCATACTAGTTCTGATATGCTGATCATTTTATACTTTGTTTGTTCTGACGGCATAAGGGTCATATGAATAATCCTTTTATTATTCCTGTCACAATAGAAACTATTTCTAATTAGTTTTGCTATTATTTTTCATCCATGAATGCGTTTTTATGTTCAATTATCTATTGTTTCCAATCCAACATCTTAAATGGCCTCGGCGACCCCTTGTTAGGTAAGACAATTAAATGTACGTGCATTGCTCAATTAGTCTCTATGTATCACTTCCAATGTAGCGGAAACTTTGTGTCATGGATTAATTTAGAGATAAATGTAAACGATTGACAGCTTCGTCTCGTATTGCCCCTTTATCGGGTTTCCCATTTGACAATAACGGAAACTCTTCAAACTGTACGTAGTACGCAGGCATCACACCGATCCCGTCAACTGTGCCATCAGCATAGAGGTGTTCCTCACAGAATTTCTTGACATCCTCTTTGGTCATTTCAGACGCGTCCGATCTCATAAAACACACACAGATTTCTTCGTACAGTCTTCTGTCAGGGACGGGAACGACACATACATACTTGATGAATGGAATATGCTTGATAAGGTCTTCAAGCATGCCGGGGTAAATTTTGCGTCCTCCTCTTGATATAACATCCTTTTCTCTTCCAATAATGACCAGACTGTCATTGCAACTAATTTTCCCGATGTCGCCCGTTCGAAACCACGCACCTGTTGCAAACGAATTTGCTGTGAGTTGCTGGTCTCCATAGTATTCTCTCATTGAAGAGGGACCGCGCAACTGGACCTTGCCAACAGTACCTTTGAGGACAGGAAGTTCCTGCTCATCAACAATACGTACCTCGACACCTGGGTATGGTCTACCGACCTCACCCGATATCAAAGTGTCCCCTTTGACTAAAGGTCCAAACATATTGGTAGCCATAATCTCCGTGCAACCGTACACAATGACCAAGTGGTTACAAAATTTGTCCATGATCTTAGCATACAGACTGTCGATCATCTGTCCACCAGTGGCAACGTGATTAAGCCTATATCCATCGTCTGTGTTTTTTTGCGATAGATCAAGAAGATCGCGGATAATGTATGGAAACAAAAGCGCATCCGAGCATCTTTCTTCTTTCATCACTTTCCATAAAAAATCGGTGTTTTTGCCATTTATTGTCAAAGCAGAATTCATAAAAATTCTTGATCTCCGCAGCAAAATATGGAACACTGGAGTACCACCTATCCAGCTGAAGGGTCGGTCGTTGTAATCAATGCTTTCATAGTCCACATCCGGGATCCAAGAGAATGGAGAACAAGCCAAGTTGTTATGTGTATGAACAACCATCTTCGGTTTTCCTGTGCTACCAGACGTGGTGAAGATAACTGCTGGCTCCTCAGGAAACGTTTCTGGCAGAGCTATGTGACTTAGGTCCTTAGCGGCTATGCTTTTGAAAGTCGGTACATCCTGATATCCATCTAAATTTGCAGTGCGAAGCATTGCAACATTGATATGTTCTTTCCCTTGTTCCTGGTCATTTTGAAAATTGGAATGCTGAAGCATAGCTTTTATAGCCGGCAACAGTTCGGCTTTTTCTCCTGAATCAACAACTACTAATTTTGTGCCAGTTAATCGGAACGTTTCGTGTGCATTCTGATCAGTTGTCATGTCTATATTGACATTCAGGACAACTGCTCCTGCGCACATTATTCCAACATAACCAACCACCATCTCCAAAGTATTTGGGCCGATAAGAGCGACCCTATCACCTTTCTGTATTCCAATTGATGCCAGGTATTTCGCCAGCTGAGAACTCTGGTGGTACAGACTGGTGTTGGTTAAGCTAGACCTGGAACCGTCCAATCTCCTGATGACGAATATTTCTTGGTCTGGGTGGGTCTTGGAGTTGTCCTTTACAACTCTCGGAAGGGTTGTATAGTTAAATGGCTTAGCCGGACAGGAATATAAGTAGCTCAGGCGTGACTGAGAGGCCATATTGTTGATCTGAAAAGACAAAGAAAATGAACACATTGAACTTTCTTTCTATTACATGAACGGTCTTGTACATGACACATATCCTTTCGGATTTCACTAATCTACACTATCCCATGTTCCATTTCTCTTTTTTTTTTTTTTTTATCAAGTTTTACCTTTCGGTATTGATAAGTGTCTATATTATTGTATGTGTAATGTTATTTTCTACCAAATTTAAAATCCTCCATCCAAGCTAGTGACGCAAACGCTATACTATTGCCAAATACCAATGTAGACATTCATGGGAAAAACTTGGAAAACTTCGGTATTTCGATAAATGGGTTCCAATGTCGTAAAGATTGTTTAAAAATAAAATAAATATACTTTTCCAAAGGGTTCATTAAACAATGCAAGCCTTTGTTCGATATAAAAAAATGGTTAGCCAAACAATAATCGATGGTTTTAATATGAAAATCATACAACAGTAGCAAATTTATATATAAACATTTGTGTAAAGGAAACCACAATGCAAACCCAAAATCGATAATGAACGTAGAAAGATTGACAGAGAGACCTTAAAAAACAGTACATCATGTAATTCGGAATAGGTAAATATATTGACACAAACTCTGGGTAAAATCCGAGTAATTTCATATCCTAAAGAAAACTGGTTGTTTATTTGTTCATCATAATGGAATCCAAAAATTAAACGGAACGGAACAAAACGTAAATCTTCTAAACGCATGTTTAACTCATTAGTCGCATGTGCTATATAAATTAAAAGGGGTAATGATTAACCTACATTTTTTCGAATAAGTTTACATTGCGATCGTTTTATACCATTAGACTTTTGTCTGGCTTCAGATGTTTATAGTGAGTGCAGACCTAAGTCTGGCTTTCACATGTTTATAGTGAGTGCATCCTTTTGTCTGGCTTCACATGTTCATAGTGAATGCAGACTTTATTCTGGCTTCACATGTTTAAAGTGAGTGCAGACTTTATTCTGGCTTTACATGTTTATAGTGAGTGCAGACTTTTGTATGACTTTACATTTTTAAAACGAGTGCAGACTTTGTTCTGGCTTCATATGTTTAAAGTGAGTGCATGCAGACTTTAGTCTGGCTTCACATGTTTATAGTGAGTGCAGACTTTATTTTGGCTTCATAGGTTTATAGTGAGTGCAGACTTTAGTCTGGCTTCACATGTTTATAGTGAGTGCAGACTTTATTCTGGCTTCATATGTTTATAGTGAGTGCAGACTTTATTTTGGCTTCATATATTTATAGTGAGTGAAGACTTTAGTCTGGCTTCACATGTTTATAGTGAGTGCAGACTTTATTATGGCTTCATATGTTTATAGTGAGTGCAGACGTTAGTCTGGCTTCACATGTTTATAGTGATAACAGACTTTTGTCTGACTTCACATGCTTATATTGAGTGCAGACATTCGCCTGCTTTATTACAGTATCGACACTTTTAAATATTTAACTTGGAAACCAAGCATTGCTTATTTGTGAAACAAAACAGCAACCAAAACATGTTTTTGAAGTTGAATGTACTACAGTGCAGTCTTTTCATATAGTCATTACATGTATATAGGTACCACGACTAAATAATGTACTTAACTGATTATGATATATCTGTCATGGCTAATAAAAATGGTTGTGAAAGCTATTGATTGATACTGTCTACATTGTGTAGATTGCAAAAAAACTAAAATGTATCTGCTTTCAATAAGATTGAACCTCGAGTGGTCAGTGATTCTTTCCATGATATATATTAACGTTATTTTCGTTTTCGGTTTAAGGCTTATTAGCTGCATATTTGTAGCGGGTTGTGCAGTTTAAATAATAACAAAATCAATATAAAGTCATATAGATGTGTTTGTATGCAATATATATATAATACCACTTTCAGTTTTGAAAATATGACATATACCTGACTAGAACCTCTCCAATGTAATGGCTTTATATAATTTTAAAAATATTAAAACTTGTTGATATGGCAGTTCAGCAAACAAAAAATCTAAATACAAAAGAACATTGTGATGTTTGCCAGCAAAGCTGTGTATTTCGTATAGGTTCTCAATGACATCACAATATTGTAAAATGCTGATATTTACAAATTATAGATCATAGAAATTAAAAACCTGCTTTATAAAATTCAGCATATAGTTTGTAATAGACTATGTAAACTATACAATGAACGCAATAAAGCAAATACTATATCATTATAGTAAATGTGTTACGTTTAGTATCAGATCTCTATAATAAGATTGCAATATCAAAACATCGAAAAAATACACAGCCTGGTCTAACCGTAAAACGGCCACCTACATAAAACACAAGCAAAAACAAAAACAACACTCACATAACATGGTCCTACCCTAAATCGGTCACCTACACGAAGGGCCCAAAATAATTAAATCAAGCAATTTGAACAGGATGTATGAGGGGCAGATTGGTCGTGTAGTTTACACTCCGGCCTTCCATGCAGCTGACAGGGGTTCGATCTCCGAAGTCGTCGTACGTATGGATATTCAGAGAAAGTGTTTCCTCCTGCCCACATAACCCAGGTGAAGTATAAATTGGTCTGGGGTGGATGTTGCAGTATCTGTGCCGTAGCATTCAAGTGAGGTGACGCTATAAATGATGCCGTTGGAAGCACGGTCCCACTACATACAGAACACATTACATCCCCAGCACACAGGCAGGTATACACACATAGGGAGATATTAGCCGGATGGAATATGACTAGTTGTTAGCGCCTGATAAGGCAGCTCCTGCGAACTCCTCAACATTGTGTTGATTAATATACATGTTAAGTGTATATCTTTATGCTGTAAAGCTCTTTAGAGTGGCTATCGATAGCTAGATAGAGCCCTATATCAAATGTTGTATAAGGCAGCTAAACAATTAGCTTAATTTATGCTCGTAACGTCATAACAAGTAAAGTAGATTTATTGTTATTTAAATTTAAATTTTGGAGCTTGAATTGTTGGCACAATAAACGGTTCAATGATTGACTGCCGATGACAGCGTCAGGGTTCCTGAGGCTGGTCACTGATTCGTCAAGGAGTCAGAGGTTATCTCAGAGACTCTATCTCACTCTGGGACATATCCCCGCATCAGGCAGCCACTGTGTTTGTACGCTCATCAAGCTCTCATGATAATTTATTTTAAGCCCTCCTCTTCCCACCCTTTCTGTCGTCAATATTTTATTTCTTTGTTTTAAAGGAGCGTAGGTTGTACAGATGTAGTGTTTAACATTGTCCATGATTACCTTGTACTGTTTATCATTAGATGTATATAATTTGTAATCTGGCAGGTTGTTGCAAGTTTATGCTGAAGTGAGACAACACTTGCCGACTGGTGGGAGTATTGGGTAAACCTACTTTCCTAATTAACAGGGTTGGGGCAGCCGGCTCGCAGTAATCATGTAAAGATGTGTTTGGCAACCCCACCATTGAACAATGTTTTGCGTTTTTTGGCAACCCCACTTGGGCTAGCTGTTATAGTATGTAGTAGTGGCTGCCATGCATGTGTGGTGGCAGCTACTGGGTTATTCAATTTTTCATATAATTTTCCATATATTATGGATTTTATGCCCTAGTGTGGATCTATTTATATTAATGAATTCAATGTCACCAATCTGGTGGCAATTTTCATCATATTGTTGTCTGAGTTTTGCTTGTTATGAGTGCAGGGGCATAAATTATATTATCTATAAATTCAAAAAACGCATCTCATATATCAATTCTGCTACGATTCAGTAAAATGTAACTTTATAATTTCATTCGTGTGCCCTTAACACTACTTACCTAATTGATATTGTATACCAACACCGGTGTTGCATAAAATCTACAATATTGCCACACACCAGAATCACACACATGAAAATATGCTATTTCGATGTTCACTTCATGCAGCAATTTTGTATTCGAACCTTATCAAATAGCAGTCGGTCGTTACCACGTTTGTTCCTTAACAATAGCGTTGTCAACTCCTGTCACCAGGTGTATACAATCAATGTGCTTTGATCATGTATAGTCAAACCAAGAGGAGTGTTGAGGTTTTGCACGAAGTACTCCGGAAATGCATTATTGTTGGTACATAAATGCCCACCTTTACACATGGTTTTGGGCAGGGATAGCACTATTGTAGGTACATGTATTCGCACCTTTATATATGGTTTTAGGCAGGAATTGCACTATTGTAGGTATATGAAACTATGTCCACCTTTATATATGGTTTTGGGCAGGTTTTGAATTATTGTAGGTACAAGTATGTCCACCTTTATACATGCTTTTAAGTAAGGATTGCATTATTTTAGATACAAGTATGTCCACCTTTATACATGCTTTTAAGTAAGGATTGCATTATTGTAGATACAAGTATGTCCACCTTTATACATGCTTTTTAGTAAGGATTGCATAATTGTAGGTACTGTTCATGTATGTTCACCATTATACATGGTTTTGGGCAGGGTTTGCATTATTGTAGGTACATGTATTTCCACCTTTAAATTATTGCAGGTACAAGTATGTCCACCAATATATATGGTTTTGGGCAGGTTTGAATTATTGTACATGTAGGTACATGTATGTCCACCATTATACACGGTTTTAAGTAAGGATTGCGTTATTGTAGGTACTGTTCATGTATGTTCACCATTATACATGGTTTTAAGTAAGGATTGCGTTATTGTAGGTACTGTTCATGTATATCCACCATTATACACGGTTTTAAGTAAGGATTGCGTTATTGTAGCTACTGTTCATGTATGTTCACCATTATACATGGTTTTGGGCAGGGTTTGCATTATTGTAGGTACATGTATTTCCACCTTTAAATTATTGCAGGTACAAGTATGTCCACCAATATATATGGTTTTGGGCAGGTTTGAATTATTGTACATGTAGGTACATGTATGTCCACCATTATACACGGTTTTAAGTAAGGATTGCGTTATTGTAGCTACTGTTCATGTATGTCCACTATTATACATGGTTTTAGGTAAGGATTACATTATTGTAGGTACATGTATTTCCACATTTATATATGCTTTTAAACAAGATTGGCATTATTGGAGGTTCAATTTTTTCTCACTTGTAAACAAGGTTTTAGGCAGGGATTGTGTTATTGTAGGTACATGCATGTCTACCTTTATAAATGGTTTTAGGTAATGATTACATTATTGTAGGTACATGTATTTCCACATTTATATATGCTTTTAAACAAGGATGGCATTATTGGAGGTTCAATTTTTTCTCACTTGTATACAAGGTTTTAGGCAGGGATTGTGTTATTGTAGGTACATGCATGTCTACCTTTTTAAATGGTTTTAAGTAAGGATTGCATTATTGTAGGTACGTGTATGCCCACCTTTATATATGCTTTTAAACAAGGATTGCATTATTGGAGGTACATTTTTGCTCACTTTTATTCAAGGTTTTAGGCAGGGATTGTGTTATTGTAGGTACATGTATGTCCACCTTTACAAATAGTTTTAGGTAAGAATTACATTATTGTAGGTACATGTATTTCCACCTTTATAAATGGTTTTTGGTAAGGATTTCATTATTGTAGATACATGTATTTCCACCTTTATCAACGGTTTTAGGTAAGAATTGCATTATTGTAGGTACATGTATTTCCACCCTTATCAACGGTTTTAGGTAAGAATTGCATTATTGTAGGTACATGTATTTCCACCTTTATAAATGGGTTTTGGTAAGGATTACATTATTGTAGATACATGTATTTCCACCTTTATAAATGTTTTTTGGTAAGGATTATATTCTTGTAGGTACATTTATTTCCACCTTTATAAATGGTTTTAGGTAAGAATTGCATTATTGTAGGTACATGTATTTCCACCTTTATCAACGGTTTTAGGTAAGAATTGCATTATTGTAGGTACATGTATTTCCACCTTTATAAATGGTTTTTGGTAAGGATTACATTATTGTAGATACATGTATTTCCACCTTTATAAATGGTTTTTGGTAAGGATTATATTCTTGTAGGTACATTTATTTTCACCTTTATAAATGGTTTTGGGTAAGAATTGCATTAGTTAAGGTACACTTATGCTCACTTTTACACAAAGTTTTAGACAGATTAATTGTTAACGGCTGGGCAAAAGCCAATTTATTTTCTAAGATTAAAACGATTTCTTGGAATTTAAAAAGATTGATCAGCTGGAAATATGTAATATCAACATTTTACTCCCTACACAAACAATGTATGTACATGTATTAAACGTGTCGCAACGTTTGAAGACCGACTTGAAGAGGAACAACGTGCGTACAAATGTCGACACAATTTCTTTTATTTCATTGTTCACATGCAAGAATTGCAGTTAACGCTTTCTAATAGCTGCTTACCGATACATATTGAACGACACAAAAATGCTTAGGATTTACTTTAGATGTGTAAGGCATAGTTAAGTAAATTTAGACAAAATACGCTTTTCATCAGAAGGTTATTTCTTAATCATATACGAATTGTGTGACACTTGAAACACATATATAGCATATACTTCACCTGTAATAGCTGGTATCCTACCAGAAAGTCAACGAGGGTCGAAACAAGGCAGTGTTCTGGTCGACTAGTTTAAATACAACTCTAACTAACACACACATGTTCAAGTCGTCTAGAGGTAAAATGAACGCTTCTTAATGTATACGCATGAATATATTCCGGGCACATACTTTGTGTATATCTACCTAATCAACGAGGTTCTCAAATCGAGATTCGGCATCATTGATACTAATTTGAGAAAGAAAGAAAGGCAAGTGCACGATCAATACTACATGTATATTTATCATACCCGTGGTTATTCGACGATTCACATACAAATACGCATCAAGATACAATCAAGCACTTCACACTTATGTGACCTCGGGATTTTCCTATGCATTTTGGGAGTTTCAAGCCAATACAAAGTGTGGTAACTGCACTGTCCTGTTGCGTTTATCGTTAGTTAGTCTAGTTGACATGTTGTGTTGTCATCTAGTATGACATTGTGTTCAGTGATTCAATCACTCATCTGCTGACAGATGAGCAAGCGTCTACAGTGTCGAAATGACCGTTATTTACAGATTTATTTAGCGTGACATGTTTGGTGTTGGCAGCAATATGGTCTGAGGAGCCAAAATGAACATATTCCGCAAGCAAGATGACCGTAGGGCGCTAAATAGATAAGATATTTGACTCTAGAATTCCTTCCACTGCTTCAACGTATTCAAAATCTGAACAATGTCTTTCTACACGACAATGCTCGGCCGCATACGACAAGGGTTACATCGGACTTTCGTAATGGCAATCAAGACAATTTAATTTCGTTCCCGCGGGCTCTACAGACCTTAATTACATTGATCAACTTTCGGATGAGTTGGATTGGAGTTAAGTCACCTCTCCTTAACATTCATTCGAAGAAGACATTGTAGTGCTGTCAGGTCAAGAATACGATTTGCCTTTCAGCAAATGGTAGTCATACCAGGTACTAAATGAAACTTTTGCATTTGAGATGTTAACTCATTCAAAATGTGTTTTTTAACGAAATTTAAATAAAAGGTTGATTTGTTCGATGCACTGAAGTGAAATGAAATTAAAATCAAATTTGCATTTCCATTGTAAATGCATTTCAAGTGGACTATTTGTGAAAGGGCAATGAACTCCTATAGTCATTGTCAGGATTATTTGAAGTTTTATATTTGATCATATGAATGATTTCGAAATGTTGTCATTGTGTTAATCAACTTATTAACAAAACGCTCCCATTGTAAATATAATGACATTAGATAATGCTAATATTTTCCCCTTTTTATACATACAAATAAAACCATCGACGATGTTACCATGACTTCGCAGTATGTGACCATGTGTTATAAGGGATGGACATAATAGCCTTTCTTCTCAATAGTACAACACACTTCAAAAGACCTTACATTTGCAAACTGTAATCACTCATCTACGGGTGTTATTTTTCAATTTACAAAACTATATGACTCTTTTCGTGTATGTATGTCAAGAGGAAGGCGTCAATGGCATAATACAAAACGCTGAAAGGCATACATTGTCATAATAAATGAACCAATCAATCAATATATTTAAATGCTACCAAGATACCAATTTAACATAGGTGATCTTTTGTAATTTTGTACTGTTTTGACAGTTTGCATAGCAAATTAATACACTTTCTGTCAGTGTTTTATCACAAGGAATTGAACGGCGTTTTATTAAATTTTCTTGTCGGTTTAAACGCAAATCGGTTACATCCATATCGCAGGAAGCCCGTACTTTTTTTACAGTATCTACCCATAAACCGTCTACGGAGAAACCGATAAACAGTTGCCGGAAAACACACATTACTAGCAATATGCAACATGTGCACAGTTTTTGTTTGTTTGCATGGTCAGGATTAAAGAACAACATTCTGCGAAAGGAGGGCACGGAATGTCCCGGACCAGTCTCTAGACAAAAATAAACGACATATAACTTCATCTCGTATTCTTTTTTTGTTTGGTGTCGCATTTGGCATTAACGAACTTTTCAAACGTTACGTAGTAGTATACTAACTCCATCGATAGTGCCTTCCGTAAAGATGTTTTCTCCACAGAACGTCTTTACGTCCTCCTCTGTGAGTTTAGATGCGTGATATTTTACAAAGGACACACAGATTTCCTCGTATAGCCTTCTGTCAGTGACGGGAACGACACAAACATACGTAATCGAAGGAATCTGCTTGATGAGATCTTCCAACATACCAGGATAAATATTTCTCCCTCCTCTTCATATAGCGTCTTTTCCTCTTCCAATGTTGATGAGGCTATCATTATACCTTATCTTGCCGACATCTCCTGTTCGAAACCATAAACCTGTTGCAAACGTGTTTGTTTTGTTTTTGTATTTTGTATTGTTTAACGGCCCATCGACAATGTAAGTCATTTAGGGCCAACAATACTGTTAAAAGAGACATTCACGAAAAGAAACCCACATCAAACCAAAACTCAATAAATTAGAATATGTAAAGGATAAAAGAAATACATCAATATCGAATAAATTGACTTCACAGTATTTCATATTTTATTGTAAAGATCAATAGAGTGTAAAAAGTCAAATATTAATTGCACAGAAACTGTATCGAATAATCTTTTCATAGACGGTACATCATAACATCTGTCACGTATTTGTTTGAAATCAGCGCATTCAATCATAAAGTGTTTGACAGTAAATGGTTGATCGCATGCATGACAATAAGGCTGGTCTTCCTTACGCAAAATAAAACCGTGTGTGATGTAGGTATGGCCTATGCGCAGTCGCGAGAGGACAATTTCTTCTCTGCGGTCTGCTCTACTTGTTGCACATGAACCCAGATAAGATTGAATTGCAAATAACTTGCTGTCTAACTCTTCAGACCATTTATTTTGGCAATTTGTTAAAGATGGTTTAAAATCAGAAAAAGGCAGTTCAATATCTTTCGGTCGTAGGTTAAGGGCTGCGTTTATTCCGACATGATCTGGTATCCAAATCAAGATCAGGTGGCAAAACAATAAAATTCTGTTAATACGAAGGGCGATGTTTTGTATGAGAATATTGTTCAAATTACGATTTTTAATACTTTGTAATGATGACAAAGAGTCAGAACAAATTATTGCTATGTTAATTTTATTATTTTCATTTTCATCCAAAGCCAGACCAACGGCAGTAGCTTCAGCTGTAAAAATATATGCATTATTTAGTAGACGGCAGGAAAAAGATAAGTTGCCAACAACATATGCTGCTGCAACTGAAAAGAACTTGCTGTCATTTCCTGGCTTCCATAATATTCACTCATGGTACCTGGACTGAGCAAGGGAATCCAGCCGATAGTATCTAATGGCGTACGGAGTTTCAGTTCATCCACAATACGTATCACGATACCAGGGAAGGGTCGACCGACCTCCCCCGAAATCAGCGTGTCTCCGTTGACTAGAGGTCCTTTTGTAGAGATACCATCAACCTCTGCGCAACCAAACAAAACAATCAAATGATGAGAAAACCTGCCCATGATCTCTGTATATTTATTGTCAATCACCTGTCCAACGGTAACAACATGACGTAGTTTGTATCCATCATCTACGCTATTTGGCGGAAGGTCAAGGAGATCGATGATGACATATGGCCCCAACAAGGCGTCCGTGCAGCTCTCCTCCTGCATCATTTGCCAGATCAACGTCGTGTTTTTGCCTTTAGTTGCTACAGAAGCATCCATGACTACCCTTGATCTTCGCATAAATATATAGAAAGCCGGAGAGCCAGCCAACCAGCCGAATGACATGTCATTGTATTCAGTGATTTCATAATCTTCCTCAGAAATCCGGGAAGAATTACATGTAGCCAAACTAAAATGTGTATGGAAAATTATTTTTTTGATTACCGGTACTGACAGATTTAGTGGAAATAACAGCTGTCTCATCTAGGAAAGTATCTAGGAGGCAAATATGTGTAATGTCTTTTCGGGTACTATCGTGTAAAGTGTATGCATCCTTGAATCTATCTAACTCCACATCGCAAAGCAATACAACTCTGATTTTCCCTTTGTCGTTTTCATTATTTCTTTTAAAAGTAGACTTTTGAAGCATAGCTTTAACAGTAGGCAAAAGTTCACCTTTTCCCCCTTAATCGACCTTGACAAATTTTGTGGCTGTTAACTGTAACGTTTCCTGTACATCATTCGCTGATTTCATGTTAATGTTGACATTCAGGATAACTGCTCCAGCGCACATTATTCCAACATGCCCTACCACCATCTCCAACGTATACGGGCCGATAAGAGCTATCCTTTCACCTTCCTGTACTCCATTTGATACCAGATATCTGGCTAGCTGAGAACCCTGGTAGTACAGACTTGTGTTGGTACAAGGCTGTTCCTTGATCCATCCAAAAGCTTAATAACGAATATCTTCTGCTACCACCTTGTATAGTTGAATGGCTTGGAAGGGCTGGTATAAAGGTAGCTGAGGCAAGAAAAATGGGACATTCTGAAATTGAAAAACAAATTTGAATAAGTTTAGAATATCAAAAATACCAATGTAATAACATAACAAAAACCTCGTGCTATTCAGATTACACGAAATTTTAAGCTCTGAACGAAAAAGTGATATTGTGCGATACGGACGCTATTACATTAGCCATGTTATGCATTGTTTTACTTATTTAATAGTCTTCATGTAAGAGTGCAGGTTTTCGATTTTCTGTGATGGGAATAAACTATAAATCGCTTTGAGCACAATTGAATTCAATACATTCTTTATGTTAAGAACAAGTCCCTAAAAACTGCTTGAAACCCCGAGTTGCAACGTTAACGTGTCCATCATCTGACAACGTCTATAATGGTACTCTTAATTGCGATATAAGGAGCACACATGTGAATATCAATTCTGATATGAAAATCACCGTAGTTTCGTATGGGTTTAATTGAGGAAAGAAATGGAACTGATGGAAGAACACGGCTGATGTATAATAGCAAGTACTGTCCTTAAATTTAAGTTCAGTCTTGTATATGT
Organism: Mizuhopecten yessoensis; assembly: GCF_002113885.1. NCBI lineage: Eukaryota > Metazoa > Mollusca > Bivalvia > Pectinida > Pectinidae > Mizuhopecten > Mizuhopecten yessoensis. The sequence continues at coordinate 512,774 of NW_018403686.1, read as the reverse complement.
AATATCAGAAAGTGAAGCGAAATACTTGGTAAAGCATAATGACCCGCATGTCCTTCGCCGTTGTTCTTCCATTAATACTAATACGGGGTACAATGTTTCTGTTCATAAATCTTGCTACTTTACACTTCAGAAATACTGGAAACCAGGAATTCAATCAATATTCTATACTTCATCTTGGCAGATAGACAATAACATTCATTGTAAACCAAATACATGTACCAGTATAGACCATTTGTACTTTACCTGTGAAGCGTAAAGCAAAAGCCTTAACATAACCAAACGTGGGAATTCCTTGCATGATTACTTTTTAAATGAAGCTTTTGGTATATGTAGACTCTTTTAATTGCTGTCGTGGATTTATAAAGATACCGATGAATCATTGCTTTGACCTATTAACGGTGTCAGAAAGTCATACTGACAGTACGAACGACGATTCCGACATCTCGATCAAAGGATACAATTTATTTGAAAAGACCGATATACGCATAGTGGTCGCATTGCTACATACGTTCTTGACATCATTTTAGTAAGTGAGGACAGTGTTAAACCTAACGGGACTTTAACACTATTTTCTGTGAAAATACAACAAAAAATCATATCCTCATCACAAATAAATGTGTTCCTGTCTAAAGAACTCTTAACTAACACATGTACTCGATTATTATTCTGGAGTTTAGGGGTATATACCACACCCATGCATCGTATACTATTTTATTATTATCTGAATTTTTTGTTTTGCCACTTTGTAAACTAGACATTGCCTCAATATGTTACCCTTGATAAATAAAAGATATTATTTTCAATTATTATGTAAGAATTTCAGAGAAATATACAGTGTAAAATTTCACTAAGCGAGTCACATAATCTTCATTCAATTATCACCTAACATCTGATGGTTGAGAGACAGATTTCCCTTTTACTACACAAAATTAAAAAAAAAAGTGGTCAAATTGTCAAACTGTTTAATTTAGTTAGATTACATAGAAAGAAACGTGACTGTATAAACAACGTTCGATTCTACCGCACATGCATTTTACCTGTAAGACTCTGATCTTGTGTCCAACAAACATATTTTGTTGTCATTTGTCAGACGCCCACTCGTAAAAATGTTATTTGTTATGTATCCGTAAACAATACAGTGCCTTATATATGCAATGCTCTTATTGCAATAAACAACACATTCGTGATATTTACATGTTGCTTCTTGACAGCTGGAACGTTAAAGTCTGTAATTATTCAACTGGGCTAGATGTTTGTTACACAAACTGAAGATCCAAGATGACAGGATGTGTCTCAGCCTGAAAAATTTCATGGGTTTTTATACCTCGAGTATATTCATGATTCTCGTTCGCTCAATGAAAATACACAACGTACAGCAACACCAACACAACGACACAGTAACTTAATATAGTTCCGTCTTGTTGATAGAACGTTAAAGATAATAAAACCAACACCAAACTCGTATTGGTAGCTGGAATTATTTAACCCTACAAACTACCCTTTTACGCCCTATCGTTGGGCAAAGATCTCATTAATCAAACATAAATAAATAAAACATAAAACCAAATTAGAAATAGAAAAATAATAAAATTAGATAAGAATGTCCACTGTCATGCACTAATCTCAGGTGAAATGAAGTAATTGTGTCTAAAAGATGAGTCAAATAAAATGGCAACGTGCTACTGAATTGTGGTTTTATTGATCACAGAATCATTTAAACACTTTATTAAGGAAACCGACATAGTGCATTTAGCAGTATTAACCATCGTATAGCATTTTCCTATATAACCCTACCCAATTCAGTTGGCATTCATTTATGCTATGAATGACATGAACCGATTATTGACATCATTTTTATAGCGTCACAATTGTTAGGTTGTATACCACTGACCCTCCCCGGACGATAGCTGGTATATTCATTGAACAAGCATAATTATACACGACACTAACTTATTTGAACTGAATGCTGAATAACAATAGGTGCAATTGATTTTTTTATGAGATGAACAAATTCCAAAAATGGTAAATATAAGTTATGAACTGCTTTCAGTTGCAACTAGACAAAGGCAAATCCAACATAAAGCCATAGCGCTCCATTGAATATGCTGTTGTCCAGTTGGCATACATTTTGTCTATGATTGCAAACTGAAAGCAGGTAAATGCTTAAATAAACTATTTTATATGCTATTTATTCAAAGGACGGAATTCTGCATGACAGCTAAGCGGTTTTCCTCACAGCCTTGATAACAACAATAAATGAAATGTTTTCAAATTTTCTCTGATGAACAACTAACAAAGAATGCAACACGTCGCTTTATAAGGACAAAGAATATGTTTTGTACAATAATTCAAAGACAAATTTTGAAATTCCGATTCAGACGTGTTTATTCACAGTGACGATCTGCAGACCAGATTGAGAGGATTATTTTTGGGCCCCTGAAGAACCGGTACTATTCGCCATTTCTCTATTAAACCAGTTAAACAATTAACTTGTACTGTTCGCTTTATTGGTTATCATTTCTCCTTTCATTAAATTGGGAGTAGATCAACCTGTTTGCTGCTTCATGTTAGTGTATGGGAATATATTACGTGGACGAATGTTCTGTATTTCCGTAACCTCTTTCTATTACTAGTTTTCCCTACGCTTGCTGGATTTCTTCATATTTCTATTACAGAAATATATATTACCATATATATCTAACGGTTTTCAAGTTATTTCGACAATTCCTATCAGTCGATAACTGTCTTCAATGTTTCAACTAACTTATTATTTCAATTTGTTTTGATATTATGTAACAGTTCCAAAATTCCCTGTACTGTGTCTTGTTAAAGAAACAGATTACCCGAAAAAAGGTTTGAATCATTTTGTCTGCACTGTCTATATGGGACAAAGCATTCTATTTCAAAATGTCACATGTATTAATTTTGATAGATACGTGTATACAATATGCATCTATAACATGTATTCAAGAAGAAAAATCATCTTCTTGATATAACATAATGTCATAGGCATTTAATAGTATACACATACAGGATCAAACTGTTGAGTTTAGGGATGACAATATTTAAATATTTGGTTGGATATGATGACCGAAGCTACATGCAATAACATTCACCGAACTAGTTATACTTGCAAATTAATTGTAATGTATGCGAAAACAGTGTCAGACGATAGATGTCAGAGGTAACGTGTGTGCATGAATATACTTGTTATTGGCTGCATTTTGAAGCCGTTAGATTGACGCATCAAAATTAACGAACCACTTCAACGAACTCTTACGCATGAAGCAATAAGAAAACAAAATCGGCTAAATATTCGGATATCAAGAAGTTTCTTTTATCAGGTGAATGTCCAAAACATTATCATTTAATATGTTAATATCATGATTTGATAACAAATCCTATAAAAATCACGATCAGAATGATCCGCCTAATTTACCATGGAGATGAATTCAAATAGAGATTGTAAATCTGTGATTTTTGTTTTGTTAATAATTTGAATTGTTTAGTGCTACAACGACAAATAAGAATATTTTTTTTAGGTGAACACAAAACAGTTTGTTTTTTCTTTCAATGTAATAATGATGTTTGACAGAGCCGTGAAATGGCTTCAATAGGAGTAAATGATGAGTGCATTCATTATTAAAGGATTCGGTTTTTACTTAGGTCCGGGTAATGCAGAAAACGGTTTATATTAAAACAATTTAAGAACACAGATAAGGTGTCACTAGTTAGAACATGTGGTTTTACGCGTTGTTGCAACAAGTCTGTTTTGCAATAATGTGCATGAGTATGAATACTTCAGTAGCATTCAATTTAAACGTTAGGCAGCACGACAATATGTAATCTTTGATCCATAAAAGTAGATATATCCACAAGTAATCTGTATCTTGAAACGCCTCTGGTGTTATTACCCTGAGCTGTTTGTTGGATACCAGTTAAAGTTATTGCAGGTAAAATATAGATTGTCTTTACAAATAATACATCAAACATATCCCATGGCTAATCATAACTAAATAACGCTTTTCTATTTCAATAGCTCATCTAAGAAATGATAGCTGAAATTTTAATATTGAAATTTGTATTAATTTATTTTGTAAGAGTGCTTGTTTCAAAACACCTGATTTCTATTTTCAGCGATGAAAGATATTTACGCTTATGACTAGCCTACTTAAAGATTGGGGTGCACTCAAATTTACAAACAATTTAAACAAGATATGGAAAGAAGCCTAGATTTTATATCAAGTCACTTCCTTCAAATGAAATTGAGGGGTACAGCATGTTAACATCACGTTGTTAAAAGATTTTTCATCTGGTTTGAGTACTTATTATATAAGACAAATATCAATGCTGAATCAACGTAAATCTACAAAACATTGTATATGAGAAGGGGAGGTAGATTAAACACATATAGACACAAAATCAGATTTATATCATTCAAGTTCACAAATTATTTCATGAATAATTAAAAAAAAAAAAAAGTTACTAATTCAGATTTAAACACTTTAAATTCACAAAATATATGATTAAGAATTTTCAAAATTCCTCATTTGCATATATATGATACTATTTTAAGACATGTAACAAGTAAATCATTAACAAGTGTTTAAACTATAGTAAATTGTTGAACCCAGGGGAACAGTTGATAATTTTGTGCGAAAGAGAGATTTTCGTCTTTAAATAGGAGCAACTTTTCAGTAAGGTCAAAATGCATTATCGGGTTGAAGTAAATCATACAGGGGGCATCGCAATGTGTAGTGGAATCGAGTTTCCTTTGTGAAGCCGAATGTACAAAGAGAACTTGCAATTAAGCCTTATGAGAAAAGATAACTATTCAGAGAGCTTTTTTTCCATTTTGGTGAGTTAAAGTACTACTTGAGGTACATACAGTATGCTATCAGCCGTCCTTCATGTAAGTGTGTGGAACGAAACAGAAAATATCGAAATCTGGCATATACTATTTACATATCTAACGGAAAAAAGATTAGCTCATTATGAATTGTAAACATATTTTCACTGAAAGGCAAGTATGAAACTATATTGCATTTAAGTTTTTGCATGTTTCGATCATTCCAGTGGTCGCTAGAAATCTAGTCTGTTTCACAGGGCATTATTGATATGAGATACTAAGTAACACGATGCCAATGGTCTTGTCGGTGTGTGGCATATCGGTAATCAAGTTTTCAGTATTTGAGGTGAGATATGTGAGACATAACATATATTCATTGTGTGTGCTATAGCATGCACATACATTTAATGTAAGTTCATGGGGGTTTGTAGACGCAATGAAACTCTTTATTAATACTTAATATGATTTATTATATATACTGAAAATACAATATGGAATAAAACAGATGTACAACTAAGATACGGTGTATACATCCATTTTGCATTTAGTCTTCAATCAAATTTGATAAATGCAATAAGCAAGTGATACATTGCATTTTATCACAAACTTGTTTGAAAAGAATCCCGTTTCATAAAATAATAAGTTGACATTTATTTGAAAAACTAGAATATTAAAGAAAATAAAAAATAACCAAAACTGTGTATTACATATAATTATGATAATTTAAGTAGGCTAACGATTATTTTACTTCAATTATATTTTACATAAAATGAACAAGCCAATGTATTGACTATAGAAATGTGTGTTTTTTTTAAATAATATATGAGATCACAGACTAACATTGAACGAAAGGCAACGACGCGGATATTTTGCTAATGTTTTGTCCTCCTACCTAACCATTCTACCTGTCGGCAAACAGATCGAGCACTCACAAGTATGGGAACTACCAAAAAAAAGGACTGTTAAAGCCGTATTTCTGACCGTTCAGTTTGCTGTAGAGTCATACGTCATGACAACTTGCTAACACAATCCTTTAGTACAATGTCAATAGTGGCTATAGCGAGAATATTGCCCTCCTTGTACACATGCTGTCATAAATATGAGGTTTACTAACATGTTTTCTTAAACAGTGAACGTAGTTCTTGGTAAACTTAGTCAGGATGTTGAGTGTGCGTATGTTCTTTGTACTGGCGGTTATAACATAAATTTGCTTTAAACTGTACACCTGTCGGTCCCGCTTTGAAACTATATAGTATGTTCTTATGATCTGTTGTCTGCACACCCAAAACAACGTCTTATTCCAAAATTGATTGTTCGCTGTTTTACACTTTGCTGTGCAATTGCTTGAATAAAAATTAAACGGGCCTTAGTTTTAACAGAAATAATTCATCAAGCGGTCAAAATACCACAAAATGGGCAAAAAGGTTGTTTTTCTGTGGCCGATCACAATCAGTTATAACATGAAAGATAAGGTTCACTCTTATTATTTCATTCTTCACATTTCAGAAATGCTTTCAAAAAGGGCACAGGAAACCTCAAAGAATGATTTCCTTTTGATCAACTTCTTGAAAACAATGTCCAGTAGTTATGATGAAGCCACCAATCCACAGGTAACAAGGATGATTAGTAATTTCAATCCATTGAAGATTGTAGTTCGTAATACAGGTTTCTTTAAAAGTTATATAACCAACAATACTCATGACCACGCCCATTTTTCAGTATGTTAATGCGAACAGTGCGTCTGGCTTGAAAATAAGTACAAGAAAACATCAAAATTAACTGTATCTGCTACTTTTGAATTGCATGACACGTGTATTTACCTGCGTGGAAAAAAGTCCCTGCACCAGGACAAGGTCGGAACCAAAAACCGATATGCATAAAAATACATAAAGTAATCGCGGTAGGGTCAAATAATTATAGTAAGTAAATATACATGAAGTTGTTCAAGAATAGTATGCGTATCATATACAACTTGTGAAAACCGGTATGATTTTTACAAAATCTTAATTATAACGAACATGTATTCAATGACATTATTGAGTTCAGCGTGTTTCAGCATTTCTTCATTAGAGCAAAGCTTCTTGTAAAGTGCTTCTCATAACATGTTCTGAAACTAAAGGAGCATGGCATTCCACAATATGACAAGCAGCAATTTTAGCGTTGACTTTATCCGAATCATTTCGAAAACAATTCGCAATATAATATTTCATTACATTACACGTCATGCATCTTTGTAATGTTATTAGATTTAAGTGGCCCTCGCCACAACTGTGCATCTTGTTATGGACTGACATGTACAACTAGAAGAAGGCTTAGTCAGCAAACTTTCAGGGACATCTTTCCCTATAGAAGGGATCCTGGTATTTTAATACTGAGCGAAGAGATATTTACGACTGTACAATCACAGAGGTCAATTTTACATGAATTTACATGTATATAAGATGGTATTAAACTGGCAGTTTCTAGTTTTACTTATTTGTTCGCATTGCAAAAGAAATCTTATAATTCCCATTTGATATGTATTTCTGTATTGCGATTACCAAAAGTTAATATACACAAATGATCTTTGAAAACAACAAAGCTAGGACCTAAACGTCATTTTGACATCTTAGCCCTCTTTATATTTCCCTCGTAAACTACACAGCCAAATATTTTTCACGTGAATTTCACGTGAAACTCACGTGCAATTCACATGATATCGAGACCGGACGGGCTAACGTATAACACAGGATTCCGAGGAATGCCAGTTAATGAAGACTCTGGACAAGTTCCAGTTCGTTATCATGATCTCAATGATGGATATCGAGACCTGACGGGCTAACTTATAACACAGGATTGCGAAGAATGCCAGTTAATAAAGACTCTGGACAAGTTCCAGTTCGCTATCATGAATTCAATGATGGATATCGAGACCTGACGGGCTAACTTATAACACGGGATTCCGAGGAATGCCAGTTAATGAAGACTCTGGACAAGTTCCACTTCGCTATCATAATATCAATGATGGATATCGGGACCGGACGGGCTAACTTATAACACAAGATTGCGAGGAATGCCAGTTAATGAAGACTCTGGACAAGTTCCACTTCGCTATCATAATATCAATGATGGATATCGGGACCGGACGGGCTAACTTATAACACAGGATTGCGAGGAATGCCAGTTAATAAAGACTCTGGACAAGTTCCAGTTCGCTATAATGATATCAATGATGGATCTCGTGCCCCGACGCGCTAACTTATAACACAGGATTGCGAGGAATGCCAGTTAATAAAGACTCTGGACAAGTTCCAGTTCGCTATCATAATATCAATGATGGATATCGGGACCGGACGGGCTAACTTATAACACAAGATTGCGAGGAATGCCAGTTAATGAAGACTCTGGACAAGTTCCAGTTCGCTATCATGATATCAATGATGGATATCGGGACCGGACGGGCTAACTTATAACACAGGATTGCGAGGAATGCCAGTTAATGAAGACTCTGGACAAGTTCCAGTTCGCTATCATGATCTCAATTGGAAATATGCTGAAATGTTTTTCATTATGCTCATAAATTGCCTCGTTGTTTTGTTATCACTACACCCGTTTCCGATTTCAGCATTTGACAGTACCTTTATTATAAGGTGTCTGTCTTTGTCGACGTTCATGTAAAAGACGCTTACGCTTCCTAATTTAGAGGATTTACAGTTAAGTGGACATTTTCGCCACAGTCTGATTATCGCCTTGTTTGCCCTACGTAAAGAAGGCGAAGTTACTATTACAGTGAACATTATTAAACAGGTGAACTAAAACTTGGCGAATACGAATTTTATAGGTGAAGGGCGAAATTTGACTGAGCGAAAATTTCCCGGTTTAGTGTATCTTTTTGTTGCATTTTGTTCAAATCAAAAAAGTGTTCTTAATTATTCCGTTCATCATTATACTTGTACAATGCGTGCACATAATTTTTGTATATAACAATATAGCTGATATTTTTCGTATGAAGGGATACGTCAACCTCGGAACTTCAGAGAACAAGATATGTGAAGACATATGGCTAGAAAAGGTAGGTTTATGTCATAAATAGAATAGTATTAACATATGCCAAAAATAATTGATTGTTGCATTATCTTCACGTTTACTTAATCACTGCATACATGTACACACTATCAACTAGATGCTCTTAGGGCCTGTATCGCTCACCTTGATATTTATGCCCAACAATGGTAAATATGGCTATGAGTTCAGGATCGCAACCAATTCAAAGTTAAAACCCAGAAATTATGTCCCTAGGACCCAACGAAAAGGCAATATTGATAGCAAAATTGTGTTCGTCTCTTGATGTCCAGTAATGGAAGATATGGTTAAAGGGTGGGGATCTCAACCATTTCAAAGTTATGACCTAATATGTGAGTCCCTGGAGATGTGGAACCAGACCCCATGGTCAATTATTAATTACGACCGTTTGTATCTCTTTATGCCTATCAAATATTTATATGGTTTTTGGGTGGGGATCAGAAACATTTTAAACTTATGGCCCAAAAAGTAAGTTCAAACCTAAGAATCAATATTGATATCATGATTGTGTTGGTCTCCTGAAGCCAAATAATGGTATATTATTAGTTATTTCTGGGTTAGGATGGGTCTATGAGTCAGTAGACCACTTCTAACCCAGAGATAACGAATGTATCACCCTGACAATCTGTTATTACATTATTGCCTGCAAAATTATAAGTCACTTTGTGAGTTTCAGTTGTACGGTGACAGTACCCAAAACGTATCACCAAACCATCCTTTTATTCATTCATTAAAAAATCTGAGGAGGAAATATATTAAGCTATGGTTGTATCAAAAGAAGAATATCGATGGATGTTCTTACAAACTTAATTAGCACCGAGGTTCACTGGAGACATTTATAGAACGCTCTGAAGTCACCAATCACCATTTCCATTTTTTTGCGAATGTCAGCATCCGTATCGGATCAAGGCTTGAATTTTGCAGTATCTTACACTTCAAATTAATATTTGTTGTCAGCATATTAACATGTTATGATGACCTTTAGAATTTATATGAAAAACAAGGATTTCTATAGTGTGAATTTATTCCTATAGTCCAAAGCAGAATGTATAGTCGTCGCACGCGCCATTTTTTAAAACAAAACACTGAAATTTGAGTTTGAATTACGTTATCTGGTGTTATTTGAACTTAAAAACTAACCATCTGTAGACAAAACATATTGCATGGCTATCTAGTATAAGGCTACATCATTGTTATAACTGATTTGTTGACACATTTATCGATTTATAAGTATTTTTGCAAAAGGTGATCCGATTTGGGTACTGTCACCTTACTTGACTACTAACAAAGTAGCCCATACCGGACATCTTTTCAGTAATATTGTGGACAAAACAAAACCATCTTTGCAATAAGCACCCTGGAGGCCCCATCAATGTGTTTAGTTGAATTTGTTGTCGTTTTAGATTGCCTGTAGGCTATTTCATCCTGTGAATGATCTGTAAACTTCGAACGCTTGTGTGTGTCGGACGCCATCTTTGTTGCTATGAAGAAAACTTGTAGTTTGTGTGATTTCCCCTCGCACGTGCTTTTATAGACCCCGGCGCAGAGCTGGGTCTATAGAAATATAGACCCCGGCAAGACATCCAATCAGAAAGAGTGTTACAAGTTAGAAAGGTGACAAATTGTAATGGCGTGGGGATCACAACTATTAAAAGTTAAAGCTCAGGAATAAAGTTCCAAGGGATGGGACCAGACCAATCGATCAATTATATTATCATGACTGTATTCATCTCTTATGCATATCAAATGTATATATGGTTATGAGGAAGGGATCTGAAGTGATATAAAGTCACTATGGGTAAGGCCAGTCTCTATGGTCAATACTGATATCTTGATTGAGTTCATCTCTTGATGTCCAGCAATGGTACATATGGTTATAGAGTGGGTACATGTATATCAACAGTTTAAAGTTATTGCTCAGAAATCAAGTCCCTAGGGGTGGGTTCAGATCCCAATAGTAATTGTTATTTCATGATTGTGTTTCTCAGCAAATGTTTACATGGTGATAGGGTGGGGGTCTCGACAAAGCCCAAGTAAAAAAGTCTGGATTTTTTGCCCCGCTCATCAGACCTAGAGGTCAGTCCAACTGGTACAATTCGAATCATCAACCACTGAAGAATGCTCCAGACCAAATATTGTTGATAAGTCCAGAAAAGAAGTCGTTTTAAGCAATATGGTAAAATAACCCCTTTTGGCACTGTCCCTCAGCCCCGAGGGCGTCATACCAATCGTTAAAGGATGCTCCATACCAAATTTGGTTCTAATCCTCCTAATGGGCCCCGCCTTTTGCACCCAGAGGAGTCACACCCTCCGGTTATACAAAATTGAAATCCCCTTCAAAGATGTCAAAACAGAATTGGTAAAAAACCCTCCATTTGTACAGGAGGAGAATTTTAAAGGTTTACCTCAATTTCCTCTATTACGGCCACATCTTTCTAACCCCATGGAGCCACAACCTCCCTTTATACCAAAATGGAATCCTCTTTAAAATCCACTGAGTCGTTCAGGACTAGAAGCGTTTTAAATGTAAAGGTGACGGATGGACGACGAACGACAGACGTCGCACCATGGCATAAGCTTATTTGCCCTTCAGACAGGTGAGCTAAACATCAAAGCACTAAGAGATATTGATTTATGCAGCCACGACAGTTCAAATATTCCCGAATCGTTCAATAACGAGACAGGGAAAATATGCAAAACATGTTTGAGGATTGACTTAAAAACAAGGATAGCATTTCATTGGATTGTTTTAGATCACTGAGATATCGGAGTCAGCCGACCATGTCACTGCGGACATCCTCTACTATTACGAGTACCATGGAATGAGCCGGTTGGTTAATAAAATATGTGTTTCTATTCAAGTTAAAAAAATGAAAATGTATTTAATCAGAACGTAATGTATTTATAAAACAGAATCCACACTTGATCAATATACTATTGACGTATACGACACTTGTACTAGGATAAATGAACAGTGCATTGTATATATACTACATTGTAGTATACTTTAGACACACAAAACACTGGTACTAGGGTAACTCTATAGTTTAAAGTAAAGACGTACACAACACTACCACTAGGGTAACTGTACCGTTTAAAATAAAGACGTAAACAACACTGCGGCTAGGTAAACTGCTCTGTTTACACAACACTTGTACTAGGGTAACTGTTCTGCTTACACAACACTGGTACTAGGGTAACTGCTCTGCTTACACGATACTGGTACATATATAGGGTAACTGCTCTGCTTACACGATACTGTTACTAGGGTAACTGCTCTGCTTACACAACACTGGTACTAGGGTAACTGATCTGCTTACACAACACTGGTACTAGGGTAACTGCTCTGATCACACAACACTGGTACTAAGGTAACTGCTCTGCCTACACGATACTGGCACTAGGGTAACTGCTCTGCTTACACAACACTGGTACTAGGGTAACTGCTCTGCTTACACAACACTGGTACTAGGGTAACTGGTCTGTTTACACAACACTGGTACTAAGGTAACTGGTCTGCTTACACAACACTGGTACTAGGGTAACTGAACTGCTTACACAACACCGGTACTAGGGTAACTGCTCTGCTTACACGATACTAGTACTAGGGTAATTGGTCTGCTTACACAACACCGCCACTATGGTAACTGTTCTTCTTACACGATACTGGTACTAGGGAAACTGCTCTGGGTACACAACACTGGTACTAGGGTGACTGCTCTGCTTACACAACACTGGTACTAGGGTAATTGGTCTGCTTACACAACACTAGTACTAGGGTAATTGGTCTGCTTACACAACACTGACACTATGGTAACTGTTCTTCTTACACGATACTGGTACTAGGGAAACTGCTCTGTGTACACAACACTGGTACTAGGGTGACTGCTCTGCTTACACAACACTGGTACTAGGGTAACTGCTCTGCTCACACAACACTGGTACTAGGGTAATTGGTCTGCTTACACAACACTGACACTATGGTAACTGTTCTTCTTACAGGATACTGGTACTAGGGAAACTGCTCTGCTTACACAACACTGGAACTAGGGTAACTGCTCTGCTTACACAACACTGGTACTAGGGTAACTGCTGTGCTTACACAACACTAGTACTAGGGTAATTGGTCGGCTTACACAACACTGCCACTATGGTAACTGTTCTTCTTCCACGATACTGGTACTAGGGAAACTGCTCTGTTTACACAACACTGGTATTTGGGAAACTGTTCTGAACACACAAAACTGGGACTAGAGTAACTGGTCTTCTTACACGATACTGATACTAGGACAAATGTACTGATCATTGTACATGCTACTATACACGCGAACGACACTGGTACAGTGTAATAAGGAACTGTTCTGTATATACTAAAGCCGTTCACATCACTAATTATCAGGTACATTTGACTGTTGTTCTGTATAGAATATAGACGTGCACGACACATGTACTTGTGAAACAGTACAATATATACTATAGACATATACGACACAGATACCAGGGTAACTGTACCGTATTGACTATAGACAAACACGACACTGTTACTAGGGTAACTGTACCGTATATACTATAGACATATACGACACTGATACCAGGGTAACTGTACCATATATACTATAGACATATACGACACTGATACTAGGATAACTGTACCGTATTGACTATAGACAAACACGACACTGTTACTAGGGTAACTGTACCGTATTTGCTATAGACATATACGACACTGATACCAGGGTAACTGTACCGTATATACTATAGACATATACGACACTGATACTAGGATAACTGTACCGTATATACTATAGACAAACACGACACTGTTACTAGGGTAACTGTACCGTATATATTATAGACATACACGACACTGTTACTAGGATAACTGTACCGTATATACTATAGACAAACACGACACTGTTACTAGGGTAACTGTACCGTATATATTATAGACATACACGACACTGTTACTAGGGTAACTGTAACGTATATACTATAGACGTACATTACACTGATACTAGGGTAACTGTACCGTATATATTATAGACGTACATGACACTGATACCAGGGTAACTGTACCGTATTTGCTATAGACATATACGACACTGTTACTAGGGTAACTGTACCGTATTGACTATAGACATACACGACACTGATACTAGGGTAACTGTACCGTATATATTATAGACGTATATGACACTGATACCAGGGTAACTGTACCGTATTTGCAATAGACATATACGACACTGTTACTAGGATAACTGTACCGTATTGACTATAGACATACACGACACTGATACTAGGGTAACTGTACCGTATATATTATAGACATACACGACACTGTTACTAGGGTAACTGTACCGTATATACTATAGACGTACATGACACTGATACTAGGATAACTGTACCGTATATACTATAGACATATATGGCACTGATACTAGGATAACTGTACCGTATTGACTATAGACATACACGACACTGTTACTAGGATAACTGTACCGTATATACTATAGACATATACGGCACTGATACTAGGATAACTGTACCGTATTGACTATAGACATATACGACACTGATACCAGGTAACTGTACCGTATATATTATAGACATACACGACACTGTTACTAGGGTAACTGTACCGTATTTGCTATAGACATATACGACACTGATACCAGGGTAACTGTACCGTATATACTATAGACATACACGACACTGTTACTAGGATAACTGTATCGTATTGACAATAGACATACACGACAATGTTATTAGGGTAACTGTACCGTATATACTACAGACATATACGACACTGTTACTAGGATAACTGTATCGTATTGACTATAGACATACACGACACCGTTACTAGGATAACTGTACCGTATATACTACAGACGTACACGACACTGTTACTAGGGTAACTGTACCGTATATACTATAGACGTACATGACACTGATACTAGGATAACTGTACCGTATATACTATAGACATACACGACACTGATACTAGGATAACTATACCGTATATACTATAGACGTACATCACACTGATACTAGGATAACTGTACCGTATATACTATAGACATATACGGCACTGATACTAGGATTACTGTACCGTATATACTACGACAATGTTACTAGGGTTACTGTACCGTATATATTATAGACGTACATGACACTGATACTAGGGTAACTGTACCATATATACTATAGACAAACACGACACTGATACCAGGGTAACTGTACCATATATACTATAGACGTACATCACACTGATACTAGGATAACTGTCCCGTATATACTTGATACATACACGACACTGCTACTAGGATAACTGTACTGTATATACTATAGACATATCCGGCACTGATACAAGGATAACTGTACCGTATATGCTTGATACATACACGACTCTGGTACTTGGGTAACTTCCCGTATTTGCTATAGACATATACGACACTGTTACTATGTACCGTATTGACTATAGACGTACACGACACTGGTACCTGGGTAACTTACCGTATTTGCTATAGACATACACGACACTGTTACTAGGATAACTGTATCGTATTGACTATAGACATGCACGACAATGTTACTAGGGTAACTGTACCGTATATACTACAGACATATACGACACTGTTACTAGGATAACTGTATCGTATTGACTATAGACATACACGACACTGATACTAGGATAACTCTACCGTATATACTACAGACGTACACGACACTGTTACTAGGGTAACTGTACCGTATATACTACAGACATATACACACGACACTGATACTAGGATAACTCTACCGTATATACTACAGACGTACACGACACTGTTACTAGGGTAACTGTACCATATATACTATAGACGTACATGACACTGATACTAGGATAACTGTACCGTATATACTATAGACAAACACGACACTGATACCAGGGTAACTGTACCGTATATACTATAGACATACACGACACTGTTACTAGGGTAACTGTACAGTATATACTATAGACAAACACGACACTGTTACTAGGATAACTGTACCGTATATACTATAGACGTACATGACACTGATACTAGGATAACTATATCGTATATACTTGATACATACACGATACTGGTACTTGGGTAACTTACCGTATTTGCTATAGACATACACGACACTGTTACTAGGGTAACTGTACAGTATATACTATAGACAAACACGACACTGTTACTAGGATAACTGTACCGTATATACTATAGACGTACATGACACTGATACTAGGATAACTGTACCGTATATGCTTGATACATACACGACACTGGTTCTTGGGTAACTTACCGTATTTGCTATAGACGTACACGACACTGTTACTAGGGTAACTGTATCGTATACACCATAGACATCCACGACACTGTTACTAGGGCAACAGTACCGCATAGTCTATAGACGTACATGACACTGTTACAAGAGTTACTGTACCGTATATACTATAAACATACATGACTCTGGTACTAAGGTTACTGTACCGCATTGACTTTATACATACACGGCACTGTTGCTAGGGTAACTGTACCTTATTGACTATAGACGTGTACGACACTTGCACTAGGGTAACTGTAACGTATATACTACAGACATGCACGACTCTGTTACTCGGATAACTGTACCGTATTTGTTATAGACATATACGACACTGTTACTATGATAACTGTACCGTATTTGCTATAGACATACACGACAATGTTATTAGGGTAACTGTACCTTATTGACTATAGACGTGTACAGTTACCCTGGTATCTGTGTCGTGTATGTCTTTAGTATATACGGTACATGTCGTGTATGTCTGTATATACGGTACAGTAACTCTTGTAACAGTGTCATGTACGTCTATAGACTATGCGGTACTGTTGCCCTAGTAACAGTGTCGTCTATGTCTGTAGTATATGCGGTACAGTTACCCTGCTATCAGTGTCGTGTAGGTCTGTAGTATATACGATACAGTAACCCTAGTTCCAGTGTCGTGCATGTCTATAGTATATATGGTACAGTTACCCTGGGATCAGTGTCGTGTATGTGTCTGTAGTATATAGGGTACAGTTACCCTTGTAACATTGTCGTGTATGTCTGAAGGATATACGGTACAGTTGCCCTGGCATCAGTGTCGTGTATTTGTCTGTAGTATATACTGTACAGTTATCCTAGTATCAGTGTCATGAACGTCTATAGTATATACGGAACAGTTATCCTAGTACCAGTGTCGTGTATGTGTCTGTAGTATATACTGTACAGTTATCCTAGTAGCGGTGTCGTGTATGTCTGTGGTATATACGGTACAGCTACCCTAGTACAAGTGCCGTACACGTCTATAGTCAATAAGGTTCAGTTACCCTAGCAACAGTGCCGTGTTTGTATAAAGTCAATGCGATACAGTAACCTTAGTACCAGAGCCATGTATGTTTATAGTATAGACGGTACAGTTACCCTGGGATCAGTGTCGTGTATTTCTGTAGTATATACGGCACAGTTACGCTAGTAACAGTGTCGCGTATGTCTGTAGTATCTACGGTACAGTTACCCTAATAACATTGTCGTGTATGTCTGAAGGATATACGATACAGTAACCCTAGTAACAGTGTCGTTTATGTCTGTAGTATCTACGGTAAAGTTACCCTGGTATCATTATCGTGTATGTCTGTACCGTATATACAGACATACACGACCCTGTTACTAGGGTAAATCTACCGTATATACTACGATACCAGGGTAACTCTACCGTATATACTACGATACCAGGGTAACTTTACCGTAGATACTACAGACATGCACGACTCTGTTACTAGGGTAAATGTACCGTATATACTCCAGACATACACGACAATGTTATTAGGGTAACTGTACCGTCTATACTACAGACATGCACGACACAGTTACTAGGATAACTTTACCGTATATACTACAGCCATATACACGACACTGTTAATAGGATAACTGTACCGTATATGCTTCAGACATACACGACAATGTTACAAGGGTAACTGTACCGCATATACTACACACATACACAACACTGTTACTAGGATAACGGTACCGTATATACTAAAGACATACACGACACCGTTACTAGGATAACTGTTCCGTATATACTATAGACGTACATGACACTGTTACAAGAGTTACTGTACCGTATATACCACAGACATACACGACATGTACCGTATATACTATAGACATGCACGACACAGTTACTAGGATAACTGTATCGTATTGACAATAGACATACACGACAATGTTATTAGGGTAACTGTACCGCATATACTACACACATACACAACACTGATACTAGGGTAACTGTACTTATTGACTATAGACAAACACGACACTGATACCAGGGAAACTGTACCGTATATCCTTCAGACATACACGACAATGTTACAAGGGTAACTGTACCCTATATACTACAGACACATACACGACACTGATCCCAGGGTAACTGTACACGTCTATAGTCAATAAGTACAGTTACCCTAGCAACATTGCCGTGTATGTATAAAGTTAATGCGGTACAGTAACCTTAGTTCCAGAGTCATGTATGTTTATAGTATATACGGCACAGTTACGCTAGTAACAGTATCGTGTATGTCTGTAGTATCTACGGTACAGTTACCATAGTAACAGTGTCGTCTATGTCTGTAGTATATTCGGTACAGTTATCCTAGTACCAGTGTCGTGTATGTATGTAGTATATACGGTGCAGTTACCCTGGTATTAGTGTCGTGTATGTCAGTAGTATATACGGGACAGTTACCCTGGTATCTGTGTCGTGTATGTCTAGTGTCGTGTATGTCAGTAGTATATACGGTAAAGTTACCCTGGTATCTGTGTCGTGTATGTCTTTAGTATATACGGTACATGTCGTGTATGTCTGAAGCATATACGGTACAGTTTTCCTAGTAACAGTGTCGTTTATGTCTGTAGTATATGCGGTGCAGTTACCCTGGTATTAGTGTCGTGTATGTCCGTAGTAAATACGGTACAGTAACCCTAGTTCCAGTGTCGTGCATGTCTATAGTATATATGGTACAGTTACCCTGCTATCAGTGTCGTGTAGGTCTGTAGTATATACGTTACAGTTACCCTAGTAACAGGGTCGTGTATGTCTGTACCGTATATACCTGTACCGTATATACCTGTACCGTATATACCTGTACCGTATATACCACAGACATACACGACCCTGTTACTAGGGTAACGGTACCGTATATACTAAAGACATGCAAGACACTGTTACTAGAATAACTGTACCGTATTAACTATAGACAAACACGACACTGATACCATGGTAACTGTACCGTACATACTTCAGACATACAATACACGACAATGTTATTAGGGTAACTGTACCGTCTATACTACAGACATGCACGACACTGGAACTGGGGTTACTGTACCGTATATATTATAGACATACACAACACCGTTACTAGGAAAACTGTACCGTATATGTCTGTAGTATATAGGGTACAGTTACCCTTGTAACAGTGTCGTGTATGTCTGTACCGTATATACTACAGACATACACGATACTGATACCAGGGTAACTGTACCGTATATACTACTGATATACACGACACTGTTACTAGGATAACTGTACCGTATATACTACAGACATACACGACACTGATACCAGGGTAACTGTACCGTATATACTACAGACATACACGACACTGTTACTAGGGTAACTGTACCGTATATACTACAGACATACACGACACTGTTACTAGGGTAACTGTACCGTATATACTACAGACATGCACGACACTGGAACTAGGGTTACTGTACCGTATTTACTACGGACATACACGACACTGGAACTAGGGTAACTGTACCGTATATACTACAGACATGCACGACACTGGAACTAGGGTTACTGTACCGTATTTACTACGGACATACACGACACTGGAACTAGGGTAACTGTACCGTATATACTACAGACATACACGACACTGTTACTAGGGTAACTGTACCGTATATACTACAGACATGCACGACACTGGAACTGGGGTTACTGTACCGTATTGACTATAGACGTACACGACACTGGTACTAGGATAACTGTACCGTATTAACTATATAGGTTCACGACACTAGGTACTAGGGAAACTCTACTGTACATTGTATATATTACAGATGCACACTGCACGCCTATAGTACCAATGATACAGTACTTGATATATTATATAGACGACATAGTAATGATTAATTTGGACAGTTTATTTTACCTTACATGAAATGCCATCATTAGTGTAGCTTTTATACATTTAGTATGTATGTTGGTTATGAATTTGTAGATACATTTAAAATATACGAAATACTAATGTACACACAATTGTAAGCATTTTGCGTGACAGTTCTTGTATTCAATTTCCCCATTTTAAACGGCCAAATGATATATCTTAAATGATCAGCTTACCATCTTCGAATGATAAAGGGTTATCATTAGACGAAAACTGCGATGAATAGTATTCTAAGAATGTTTATCTCCTCGATTATCATACTAGTTGCTTAGTTTCCACGAACATGATTAAACTGGAGTGCTATTGGAAAGTATTATTCAAACTTTGTCACGTGTTTAGCATTGTAAAGATGACCAGTGATAGTCAGATCCAATTGCCTATTGCTCAAACTGCCCGCGTCAAATTGACATGAAAATAACGCAGACAGACTACCTGCAGATTTATTGTTTTGACAAATCTTCAAACAGTGGATATAGTATTTCCCAATAGTAACTTTTTATTCTGCTTTCTATTCCGCCTTACCGATGATTTTTGTGCTATAATGACTGCAGTTTAGTTGAATCGAGAAAAGTGAAATAAGCCGCAAACACATTGTCTCAAATGTTATCTGCGAGTTTTCTAGTTGTTTTTCAATTGTTATTTCGGTTGCTAAATGTAGTTATGTGGATTTTTCTTTCATAATGTTAAAGAGTGAGAAAGACCTTCAGCAAGTTTATCGAGGATCGTTTCAAAAGCAAGATGAAAATCCAAGAGGAAAAGGTAAGTCATGTGAAGATCAGATGTAAGTACATGTTTGACCACTTGTGACTATATTAAATTCGAAATACATAATGTATATTACAAAAATGATGTATATCAAATATAATATATTAATTAATGTATATCAAATATGCTGTCACGTTGAATAGTAATTTGATTGTAAAAGAAATGAACAAATGTATTTGCACCTAACACAATATTGCCATTTGAATTTTATCCATTTTTGTTTTTAACGTTAACGAAATCTCTCATGCATTTAAACATCAATAAATGATATTAAAGCACTTATGCAAACCAACACTATTGTAGTGTGTTCTTGATTATTAAATGCATTGCTCATAAACTGATATAAGCTTAAACTCAGCCACATGATTTCCTTTACCCATAGTTAAGAACTTACATATTATCATTTCAGATCATACTGTTGAGTGGGGTAGCAACAACCATAAACGCACTGGCGTTCACTCTGGCAGATGTTGGAGGTATGACGAACATCAGGATGTCACACCTTTCTATATCTCCTATTTGTCATTATTGTTTCGTTTGGAGTGTTCTGCACTACCTAATTATGTAACCAGTCATATTCTTATTTAAAGTCTGTGGTGTATTTTGATAACAAGTTCTGAAGGATATATTTGTGACAAGTAGTTCTTGAAATTCATATTTTTGATCTGCCAATTGATTATTTGATCAATGAAAGAGGCAGAATATAATAAATCTAACTGGTAGTTATTAGAAAATAATTACCTGATACGAATGGTGTGAATTTACATCAATATAGATTACTAATTTAATGTAATTGTTGACAGATGTTTTCCTGTGCCCTACCCCGGCGTACACCAGACTTAAATACGACATGTTAGACATAGGTGGAGTAGATATCTACGAGGTCCCAATGTTTGATGTAAGTCTACATTTTGATGTTGTTTGGAACATACACTGTTATATTCGGAATTATGGCAATTTTGAACAGGACATTTGCTCTGCTTGGTTTATTACTCAGATGATCTAACAAATATTCTTAGAGTTTGTTTGTTTGGGTTCTAAGTTCCTAGCAACAGCCAGGATCATATGAGGACAGGTGTCTAGGGAGACACCGTCTGTAACAGAAAGTAGATAGAACAGAAAGAAAACAGGAAAGATAGGAAACGAAAAAGATACCAAGTGTTTGCAATGGGGGCAGCAGATCGATGTTGCTCTCTTCCCTGTCCCGTTCTTAGAAGTCACAGGAGAAAACCCAGGATTCTTCAGGGCGGTCCACACTAGTCGCCTTCTACGATATACATGCAGCGGGGTTATCATTGATTGCTTCAATGTCCCCTAAATAGAAGACCAGGAAGAAACTACGCACAGTTCTGCAGTGGTCCCACATAAGTCGCCTCTTACGATAATACTGTGGGATACAGCATGCCTACCCGAACCAGCATGGGTTCTACTGTTAGATTGTAACTAACGGATGTAGCTTGTTGTCATACAGTAACAACGTATGCACTCGGCAATCTAAAATTCATTTTTTCGTAACTGGGCAACGACTTGAAAAGAAGATTCATATTATAGACCAATATTGAATGCTGAAAAGTCTATACACGTTGTACTTTTTCATCATATAATATTTGTCATGGGCTGTGTTTTCTAGGACGAATCATCGGATGATCCATGTAAAATGCGCAGCGATGTTTTGGAATCATATCTACTAAAAGCAAAACAACGGGTAAGTTGGAAGTGTTACAATAAACCGTAATATCTGTAAATGTAATGCATTACTATACTATGTCCTATTCTGTTCATCGATATTGAATTCAAAAGGCAGATATTTCAAGAGTCAGGTAGAAATACCGTTTTTTATCCAACCCGTCTTCTAAATTTTAAGCAACTTGTTTTAAAGAAAACGGAAATAATTCTTTACAGTTACATGGGCTTATAATAAAAAAGGTGGTGCAAACAAAATATTCACAAAACTGTCAACATTGATCAACATCATAATATATTGCAAAGCTATTTGAAGTAATACTATTAGTGTGATGCGTGACAATAAACCATCAGAATACTTTTTATTAATATGTAGTCATTATCTACCATAATCTTTCATCAAAATTAAATATGTTATAATTATATAATTTGATATACTCCTACTTCTGATATGTTGTAGGGTTTAACTGTCCGTGGAGTGATCTTAACAAGTCCGAGTAACCCTACGGGTAAGGTTTATACGAAGCAAGAACTTGCTGATTTGATGGAGTTCTGCAAACGGTAATAATTTTCAAATTATTATTTCATCATTTCTTTCTTGGCTTCCCTGACAATTTCTCATAATTATCTTCCTTTAAATTTTGACCAAATAATTGAAAGTCCTTATTTGGTATATTTGCAGAGAGGATCTCCACGTCATATTTGATGAAATCTATGCTTTGTCGACACAAGGTCAAGGATGTTTTACAAGTGTCTTGTCTATGACAATTCCTGACCCAGACAAGACTCACTTCATTTGGGGTTTAAGCAAGGTAACGAGTTAAGAAAACTCTAATAACTCGAGCATGTCAGGTGGAGTATAAAATGGTCTGGGGTGAATGTTGCGGAACATGTGATGTAGCATTCAAGTGAGGGGCACTTTAAATGATGCACGGTCCCACTACAAACAGAAAACAATACATCTCCAGCACATGCAGGCATACACACATAGGGCGATATTAGTCTGGTGGCATAGGACAAGTAGTTAGCGCCTGATAAGGCAGTTCCTGCGAATTCCTCAAAGTTGTATCGATTAATGTAAATGATAATTGTACTAATTGTATATCTATGTACTGTTAAGCGCTTAAGAGTGGTTTATTCTAGCTAAATATGGTGCTATATCAAATGTTGTATATTATTGATAAATGATGCAGAAGACGAGTATCGTTGATCTCAGTTTTTGATCGTTTAAAATCTCCGAATTGATTTACAGTTCTAAACCGCCTTATTTTTCAGAATCGAGATAAACAGCAAATACGAAGTTGCAACTACCAGGTCACAAAGTTTATTGTTTTGCAGGATTTTGGTTTATCTGGATTTCGATGTGGTGTTGTATATTCTCATGATGTGAGGGTCATCAACTACCTGCAGAAGATGGCAACGTTTTGTTCCATTCCTGCCCCTACACAATTGTTGATCAATGACATTCTGTCCGACACAGGTATTCGATATTCAACACGTGTAGGGAATAAAACGAATTAGAACTACATACAATAAAAAAAATACACACGGAAACGTAAAACATATCTGTACGTTAATAATTTCACCCAGTAATAATAACTTGATTGCAGGCGTTGTTTAAACGTTTGCTAGTTATATCTTATAGTTATTTCATTATTTCATTAGATTAATGATTCTACTGCGATTTTACTGTAATGGTTTTGCATACTCGACTGGTTGATCAGTCATGATTAAATACCTATGTTCCAGAATGGATTGACAAGACTTACTTCCCTACCTATTACACCAGAGCAAAAGAGAATCATAAACTTGTTAAAGATGTGTTGGATGACTTCAAAATACCTACATCATACAGCTGTGAAAACGTGATCTTTTTCTGGATGGATTTGTCTCAGGTAATCAACTTAATGTTATTATATTTGATAAGAAGGGGTTCGTAAACATTGGTGCGTAGACCATAGAGTCCGAACCGAAAAGTGGAAGCGTCGTTAGATGAACGCACATCAATTCAAATTAACAATGGACAGGCATGTCACGACTGGAATTAGACTGAACCATGCAGCTATTTTGTCCATCTAGGTATCATTGATGTTCTTGGGGACCAAAAAGATGAAATCCAAAAGTTGGTCTCGACTTCTGTTCAAAACAGAATTGATAATATCAATCTCAAAGAATAGGGGTACTGGTTACTTTCAATTTAAAACCTACAGTCATGTGATCACAAAAGGCACTGATATTGCCGTGCTCACACCGTGCATACATCGTCGTGCGCACATCGTCCGCACAACTGTGCGATTTAACAATCGTTTGCCCCATTGTGAGATCAAACGTACACACAAGTGCGATATGTAAGATAGGCTAATCAACATTTCGGGGAAAAAAGAAACCAGAAGGCTCGAGTGAATTATGCCACATTCTTTACGTGTGATATCCGATTGGTATTTTTACATAATGTAGCACGTTTTCTAATTTCAAGGAATGTTGTGCCTCATTAAACAATGACTGTTAAACTGTCAATATTGATTATTGAAATATAGTATATGTTATTTATATAGCATTGTTCTTGCCAGTTTTTAAATGAACGAACAAAAGAAGAGGAAATCAAACTGTTCAACAAGTTTATGGATACTGGTCTCTACATTTGCCCCGGGACCGAATTGCTTTGTCCGATACCAGGCTGGTTTCGACTAACTTATACTTATCCAAAACGAGATGTCGAGGAAGGTAAACGTTTAAATACAATTAGGCTCTTGAACGTTAACAAAACTGATAGGTCTGATTAGATATGCAATACAATATTATTATGGCTATTAAATTACCGTTTAGTCTGAATAGCTTTTCTCATGATCGTCATCATAGAGAAAATATAAAGAAACAAGAACATTAACTATTGGCTACTGCAGTCTTACATAAGTAGTAGACTGTTCCCCTTTTCTTATAAAAATAATAGAAAAAAGATTTGAGACTTGATAATCCCTCCGCTTGTCTTAAAACGTGGGGGAATAGGATACTTAGAGTAGTCCTGAACATGTTGTCGTCAGTTAGGCTGATATGGTTCATTCAATATCGAAACAAACAAGCATATAGGAATAAATTGAAACTTGAAAATGTCATTCATACCACATTGTTCAATATGTTATGTTATGTTCAACAGCTGTTACACCATCAAAATGACATTTATACCAAACCCTCTAAATTATGACAATATAAATCTGAATACATACGCCTTTAAATATTGATATTTAGGTAAGTTTTTAACTGAGAATTATCTGTATTTATATAAAAATATGTCGAGAGATTATTTGTTTTTGTGCCATGAATAATATTGGAGCCCTTACGGGGCCGATTATTAATGCAAAACTTCATTAGCAAAGAAAGGAGTAACCCCACACTGAACTCCGGGAATAGGATTTACAGCGTTATAAAGTGACGGTGTTAAACTGTACCTATTTTTGAAAAGGGGAATTTTTTCATAACACAATACTATTTATGTTTTATTTAAGTTTTATGCTTAAACCCATGTTTGGCCTTTCAAAGCTACACATCACTTCTCTATTTGCATATAACAACAGTTTGTGTTGTTGTTTACATGTTGAAGATATTCCAATGAATAACAAACAAATAACGGCTTATTTTCAGACAATCGTACATGATTGTTCGGTAATGACTGGAGTTTTTCTCACCAATTAATTTTAGAGAATTAAGATGGGGAAATGCTACTTTAACGTACATGGTGGTAATTTAATTCTGTGTTTTCACGTGCTCCTACATTTGCCCTTGAATCTAATACATACGTATTATATCGACGTCATTTAAACCTATATGTTTTCTTCTTCATTAGATAGAACATTATTCTTCATCCTTTAAAAAGAAAAAAAGAAATGAAAGCAAGAGAGTAATACAATTATAAAATAAGTGCATATAGTACGATAATAGATAGATGAACAAAATATTCAATGATAACGATAAACGATAAAATGCTTCAATATTGAAAATAAATTATGTTATAAAGGTTTCGACTGTCCGTAACATATTACTACCTGTGCGTCATGTATGTAAGTGGATATGACCGAAATGTTTTTGTTGTACAGACAGTAAATATCGATATTAGTACATTGAAATAACATAACTGTTCTGTTCAATTATATTTACAGGGATTCGGCGTTTCGTTGCAGTTTTAACAGCAATACGAAAGGAAGACAGCTTTGAGCGTCTTAAACAGTTTCAGTCGTAAAAGGAACATTGCAGCAAAATCAAATGTGTATTCGCTCAACGTTTTTAATAAATGGGTAATACACATTAGTGAGACATATGGTGAGACAACATTTTGTGTTGTTGTTAACATTTGTAGATATTCCAATGAATAACAAACAAATAACGGTTTATTTTCAGACAATCGTACATGATTGTTCGCTGATGACTGGAGTTTTTCTAACCAATTCATTTTAGCGAATAAGCGGATTGTTTTATATTATAAAGGACGTCATACAGTGAATCTGAAATTGATTGACATTTAAAATTGAAATAAAAGATTCTTTTCATCATATGTCTTTTGTATGTCCGTATACTTACCTACCAAGGGGAAAATAGCTCATACGCGCTATAGTAATCAAGACGTCTCCATCGTCTCTATCCACAGCTTAACAATGGTCTAGTCAAACGGTTGCCACATATTGCATGCACGCTTGATGATGGCGCGGGTGAAGAAAAGTGTGACAGAAAAACAATCAAATATTTCTGTGTAATGCGTACAGGCACGCCTCAACCCGCAGCAGAATGTCGTGCTTTACTTCAGTACCCTTACTTCACGTTGAATTATATCTGTATAAATCTTACACACATGATTGACATAGAAGTCAAAACGCAAGAGTAAGATGTCTGAAGGAGAGTACTTTTTCAAAAATCTTTACTTAGGAAGATCGATATGTTTTCCAATAAGAATATTATGGTGACCATTAAACTTGTTCATAGCCTTCAACCTTCCCCACTCAAGACCTTGTGTTGTAAGTATGCCTGGCAGCAGTCGATTACTAGGACCGAATCATGAATACCGCATAAACGTCAACTTGTCAACACTGTGAAGTGTGAGAATCAGGAATGTGAATTATAAGGAAGGGAATATTATGGTTTGATAATCGTCCCGCTGATCAGTCAGCAGTCCATTGTGGCCATATTGCCTACTTAAATCGAGTAAGGCGGGATTAGTATATGAGGTTAAGACAGGTATCTGGAATCAACGTGATCACAGTTTCGCGTTATTTGATGACAGGATATCGTCGATATATCTAAAAGTGAAATATATGGACGTGATGAGGCTTTCGTAACTAGTCCTGATAATCTTTTCAGTCGATTCGTCCTAAAAATTAAACAAAAACACGACAGCAAAGACAGGGCATAAATTATTGCTGAGAGAGAGAGAACATTAAAACCACAAACGTCTTCTTTTTTATAATTAGCGTTAAATATAAGAATTATGGACGTATGTATTTATGAAACGTGTATCTAGTAATGTATTTAAAGATAACAACAGACGT
Organism: Mizuhopecten yessoensis; assembly: GCF_002113885.1. Taxonomy (NCBI): domain Eukaryota; kingdom Metazoa; phylum Mollusca; class Bivalvia; order Pectinida; family Pectinidae; genus Mizuhopecten; species Mizuhopecten yessoensis. The sequence goes on along the minus strand of NW_018403686.1, from coordinate 484,608 downwards.
ACAATATACTCATGACGTGATGTTGACAGAGTTCAATTACATTCGTTCCGGATTGAATTTCCCGCTCGGAGATAGGCTACGATTGGTCAGACTGTATGCTGCACAAGCTTCCGAAATAGAAGCAAATGCAGTTACGATTGGCAGTCTATTTTATCTGTCGAGGAACAGATCAAGTTTACATTTTCAGAATTAGTCTGTGTTTCCATTTTCCAAACTCGATGATCTGCTATCCCCGCCGCAACACGTGATGTCTTTATCTTTTCACTCTTGTGACAAGTCAAAATGGTTCTACGGTCTCACTTTTTTTAGACACGCCTTATTTAAAGAGAACAATATCAGAGAATAAAAAAATACAGAAAAATGATAAGTCCGTGTGCTCGTGGTTTTTGGTAAGTTCGGTCAAACATACGAATTCAAATTTAGCTGAGATTATTTTTGTAACATGTATCATTTTGATCGTCAGCAGAACACTTTCATTCAATATCTTCAAAATGTTTTAATTGCGTTTTTCTTCTTAAAACAATCAGAACATTCCGGGATCGCTCTGCTTCTTTTATTTTTTTTGCTGCCGACGCAATGAATTTGTTTTAGTCAAGTGTCAAAATAGTTGCAATTTTGACGTTACGCAGAGCGTAAGAACAAATATGTTTATATGGCTGCTTAGTTGGGCATTTTCCCCACGTAAAAGCGTTCTGTAAATTATAGACTTTTTGTTTTTGACACATTTTCAAGATGCATGTTTGCTTTTAAAATAGATCACTATTCGTTCAATTAAATAAAGACATGGTACACTAGATTTAAACGTGATTTAAATCTTAGCAGAGTAGGTCCTTAACTATTTTGAGTATTAAGCATATGATTTCTGTCACTAATAACATGATGTATTGAATAGCCCTCGCACCTGAGTTGAATAACGTAATGACTTAAGTGATGCTTTGAGAGAAGCTTTTACTGTTAGCATCTTCAAAAACCTTTATTTGAAGCAATGTTTTAACCATGTGTTATCACTCTGATATTGATTGTCTCTTAAATCAAAATTATAACTGTTGTATATTGAATGACCAATGTATTATTATACATTATATGTCTAAAGTCTGATTATACTCTGTAACGTTTGTATCGTCCGTGTCATATACATAGTGTCTCTGTTTCGCGGGGTCATATTGGAATTGGATTTATATCAAAATAAGTTACCCTTTATTAATTTAAAAAGTTATATTATTAAGTACGAATAACTCTACATTTATTATGTTCATTCATAGATGGTTCACTTAACAAGTTATACTTGCAAATATTTTGTAATGTATGCGACAACAGTTTCAGATGACAGATGTCCAACTTTACGAGTTTGCATTAATATACTAGTAATACGCTGTGCAATATGGAAGCTTTTAGAATGACACATGAAACTTATCGAACAAATATAGCACATTCATGTAATGCAAAGCTTAAAATTAAAAACGAAAATCAATGGATTCGGCTAAAGATTAAAGTATTTAATGTTTTAAATGTAAACGAACAAGCTCCAAGACTTTTCGTGTAAGGTGAGGATACAACCACTTATTGTTTTTTAACTCACTATAACAAGAAACGACACAACACGGACTGTAAATGAAAAAGGCCACCCTCAAAGAGAGTGACTAAGTATTTATTTATAAAATTTGAGGATTTTTTCCGAATTAGAAATGTAGCATAAATATTTTCATTCTGTGTTGCATTTGCCTATATGTCGTTAGTAAACGAAATTCCAGTATATGAGACTGTATACTGCAATTTACATTGATTCGTTCAGTGAAGGTGCATACATGGCCACCAGATACTTTCGGTATCAATAGTCAGAGAACTGTCGGGGTTCGTTAGCATTTAGCAAAGTAGGTCATCGCAAAAAATGAAGCAACTTGACAAATTATGACAATATAAATTTATTATAAGATGTGTAGGTACCACAAAATTATTATAAGCGCCATTCTAGATACGAAATGACCAAGCTTTTCAACGTCATCACACAGGGCACGGTTTCGAGATTTTGAGTTAGGCATACCATCAGTGAATAACCACAACACTAAAATTCAGCATTTATATAACCTTGTAAAATTCGAGGGTATCGATAAGGTTTTAGATTGTGTATAAATACCTTTTGAAGTGTTGTGGTTTTTAACAGGATGAGATTGTTTAGCTATTCCATCAAAGAAGCCGCCAAAATTAATAATGCAGCCCTCATTATAGGTGGCGAATTCAATCTCCCTGGCTGGGACTGGAAAAATAAAGTACTCAAACCCAAAACAAATCATGTAAAAATACACTATGATTTTGCCAACTTACTGGATGACACGGCACTCACCCAGTTAATCGATCAACCCACCAGAAATGAAAATATCCTTGATCTCCTCATTACAAATTTCCCAAACCAAATTATTCGAACAGAAAGTATCCCTGGTCTCTCTGACCACGACAGCAGAGTTGAACCTTACCCCACAAAAAAATATTCAAAAACCAAGATCCATCCCAGTATATAAAAACTCAAACTGGAATTCAATTATAGCTGAGCTTATCAACGTGTACAACTGTATGACAGAAAATAGCGAGTGGGACGTAAACAAAATATGGGAGTACTTCAAAATTGAATTGTCTAAACTCATAAAAGAACATATCCCCCACAAGATATTTAAGACAAAACCCAGCCTACCTTGGGTTACCCCTGACACAAAGAAACTTATCAGGAGAAGAAATATATTGCACAAACGATCAAACAAATCAGGAGACACTGAAATAAAAAATAAGTATATAAACCTGAAACATCATTTACAGAGAAAACTTCGAACATCTTACTGGAGCCATATTGATAATATCATTACACCAGAAAACACAACCAATGAAAACATTTTTTTCCTGAAAAAGGGGGTTTAGGTCATATATAAAACCCAAAAGATCAGACCATAATGGCATAGCTCCTCTGAAAAAGGACGGTAAACTAGATGTAACAAGCCTACTCACGATAAACACCCCGCCATGCCTAAAATTTCTATACATAAAAAGGGCGTCCTAAAACTGCTCCAATGCCTAAATCCATACAAGGCCTCGGGCCCTGATGACATCAAACCCAGAGTATTAAAAGAGCTTGTAACAGAATAGCCCTGATTTTAACCCTAATATTTAATCAGTCTCTGGAAACAGGCATAGTGCCTTCAGACTGGAAATCTGCAAATGTATCACCTGCTTATAAAAAGGGTCCAAAATTTCACCCAGAAACCTACAGGCCCATATCTCTGACCTGTATCTGTAGCAAAATTATGGAACACATTGTGGTCTCAACTATCATGACCCATGTCGATACCCATAACATATTGTATCCGTTCCAACATGGTTTTCGCAAATCGCGATCATGCGAAATCCAACTTTTGAATTTTTGGATGACATCTCAAAGAATCTTGATGAGGGACGCCAAACAGATATCCTAATAATGGACTTTGCTAAGACTCTCCTAAACCATAAACTAAAACATTATGGCATACGTGGAAATGTCGCAAACTGGATCGAGAGTTTCCTGACCGGTAGAACTCAGACAGTAGTCGTTGAAGGGGAGAAGTCTGATTTTGTCAATGTCCATTCCGGGGTACCCAAGGGGTCAGTTTTGGGACCCAGTTTATTTCTTTAGTTTATAAACGATATCCCTGTGGGTCTAAAGGCTACAATTCGTTTATTTGCAGACGACACTATTGCATATCTAGTTATCAAGTCAAACAGTGATGCTGAAACACTTCAAAAAGATCTTGACAAACTAGCGCTCTCGGAAAATACATGGAAAATGATCTCCCATCCAAACAAATGCAATGTGTTGTCGGTGACTAAAAACAAAACTCCAATAGTCCATAATTATACTTTACATAGACACATACTGGAACATCTTAGTCAGGCCAAGTATCTGGGTGTAACACTATCATTTGACCTTAATGGGATTCACATATAAATACTATCTGCAGAAACGCAAATTCTACGCTAGGCTTTTTAAGACGAAATCTTAAAATTGGCTCAGCATCAGCCAAAGTACAGGCATACAAATCATTATTTCGACCATCACTTGAGTATGCCTGAACAGTATGGGACCCTCGCACTCAAACAAATATTGACATGTTCGAAATGGTTCAGCGAAGGGCAGCGCGCTATGTGCTCAATAAGCACAGATACAACCATCGTACCTCAAGTGTGTGAGAAATGTTGGACCACCTAAAGCTGCACCCTCTAGCAGATAGACGTAGAGATGCTCGTCTGAACATGCTTCATAACATTGTAAACCAGAAAGTCGCTATCGTAAAATCAGACAGATTAATCCCTACAGTTAGAAAATTACGAACAAACCACCAAATTCCCCACTCAAAAACCCAGACCAGAAAGGCATCCTTCCCTCGAACTATACCCGAGTGGATTAAACTCACATGTAACTAGAATATCATAGATTTTACCATTTCAATTAATATATAGTCTATTTACTTCAATTATGAATAGCCTAGTGTTTGGTTGGAGGCATTTCAAAGACACTGTCACTATACACAGTGCCATCCTTCCCAATTACACCAGAGTTATTGTTATAACATAGCAAATATAAACACATTGTAATATAATTATTAGTATAGTTTAAGTTAAAATCTTCCAGATTTGCCAATAAACCCCAGAACACATGAGTGAATAAATGTATTTGATTCACTGCTAAGGTTCATATCACCCTTAGTGAAAGTAACAGTATTTAAGATGATGTTGTCAATTACGTTGTAATAAGATAACGCATTGAATAAAACTTGTCTTTCATCTATATATTTGGGGCAATTGAGGAATAAGTGATTTGCATCTTCAATAATAAAACCACAGTCACACTTAGGGTTATCTGTAAGATGATCATTATATAAATCTGATTTTAATTGGCTGACTTTATTCCGTAGTTGACATAATGTTATATTCAACTTCCTGGAGCCACCGTATTTTAAAATATCCGTACAGTTAAATGGTTGCAAAACGTATGTGCTTTCCTTAAGTAATTCCAGTTTTAACTGGCTCAATGAAGTTAGTTTTGGAAAAATACAGTCTGGCCTATTCCATAGAGACATCATTCTAAGAAAAAAGCTATTTCTATACAAGTTGGTTCTGCACAAGGGAACAATAAAGTTTCTATGATGTCTAAGGCGAGGATTAATATCATTATTAAAATATGGTAAGATACAATCATAAAGATGGTCAGGACAGTCATGCTGCAGTATCTTGAAAAATAATATACATTGGTAATTATCACGTCTTATTTTTAGTTTATCTACACCAACTTCCTTATATATTAAGTTATGACTTGTACCTCTTCTCAAACTTGATATAATTCTGAGACATTCTAATTGGACTGATTCCAATAAGTCACGTTCACCCTGGGTGCAATTATTCCACACAGCACAAGCATATTCAAGTGTCGGTCTTATAAAAGAATTATTTATTATTTTAAAAGATTTTCTATCTAGCTTTTTCCATATATATATTTAACTTGGTCAGACCATGATCCACGACTGTTAAAAAGCAAACCAAGATGTTTATGATTTTTGACATTTATAACAACATTATTTGAGAATACCAAATCTGGATGAGATGTCTCAGAATTATTTTTATTAGACATTAGTAATGATTCAGTTTTACTTGGATTAAATGATATTCCCCATTTATCAGCCCAGAGAGACATTCTCCTTAAATCCTCATTAAGAATATCTGCAGCATGTCTGCCATCACCATCTATCAAAACATAAAGAAAAGTGTCATAAGCAAAGAGTTTGACATGGGATTGGAGTTCATCTTCTAGGTCATTAATAAATATTAAAAATAAATAAGGCCCGAGAACCGAGCCTTGGGGTACACCAACTTTTAATGTTTGTAAATTTGACTTGTAGCCATCTACTTATACCCTTTGTTGTCTATCAGTAAGATAGCAATGAATCCAGTTCAAAACGTCGTCACAAATTCCATATTTCTTCAATTTGTAAATCAATCCACTGTGCCAAACCCTGTCAAAAGCTTTGCTGATGTCACAAAATACTATCCTTGCCTCTTTTCCTTGATCAAGTTGTTTTGAAGCTTCATCAGATAAATATATTAATTGGTTAACTGTGTAATCATTGGGAAGGAAGCCAGACTGATTTTTTGATATAACATTATTCTCAGATAGAAAATTAAAGAGATGTTTAAAAACTTTTTTTTCAAGAATTTTACTAAATAATGATGTGACAGAGATTGGTCTATAGTTACTGGGGTCATCTCTTCCTCCCTTGCCCTTATATATTGGGGTAACATTAGCACACTTCCAAATATTAGGTATGCAACCAGTGGATATGGATTTGTTAAAAATTAACAGTAAGGGCTTTACAAGAGAGTCAGCAATACCTTTAATAAAATAAGGCGGAAGTGCATCTGGACCAGCAGGTTTTTTTTACATTAATAAGTTGGAGCTGATCATGAACATCCTGTGCAGTGATAATAATGGAAGATATTTTTTCTTGTGAGATAGGACAATTAGGAGGAATGTCAAGGTCAGTTTTGTCAGAAGTAGAGACAGAGGTGAAGTATGAGTTAAAAGATTCTGCTTTATCCACAGGATGTGATTTAAGTTCGCCATTTATTACAAGAGGAGCATCATTGTTTGATTTATTGTTAATGTTCATAATAGACTTTGCAACCCGCCACCACTTCCCTGGAGGAATAGATTTGTCAATAAGGGAATTTTGGAGTTTAAGAAGATAATTTTGCTTAGCTTCTCTTACAAGGTCAATAACTGTGTTTCGCATATATCTAAATGTTTGCTAGGCTGCAGTAGTATTAGTATGTTTGGCCCTGGTATGTTGACGATTTCGTTTCCTAATGTGTAATCTAATATCATTGTTCATCCAGACTTTATCATTTGGACGAATAGTGACAATTTTATGTGGTACATATTTTTCAATACAATTATGAATTTCACTGGAAATAAAATTATTCATAGTCTCTATATCAACATTTTCATTCAAACATGTATCCCAATCAATATTAGATAAATAGATGTTAGCATTAACAAAGTCAGTATCACTTAAGTACATAATTGTATTTTTATATGCAGATTTTTTATGAGTTTTGAAAGATATATGGCAACTAATTGGACTGTGGTCACTACAAATTGGAGTTTTGGACAGAGGGATATCAGTATTGTTGGTGTAGAAGAGGTAGGAGTAGTTCTTGTAGGTTCGTGACTAATATTAGTAATGCAAAACTTAGATGATGTGATAATTTGGTTATACGTTTAGCATATCCTGATTGATGTCTCCAATAAGTATATAATCTTTACCAAGTTCAGTGATATTGTCCAAGGCATCATCAAGTTTACTCCAATAATCTACAACAGAGTTTGGGGGTCTATAGATGCAACCTAAGAGTATTTTTCTATGACTAAGGGTAATTTCAATCCAAATGATTTCTAAATCTGCTTTCTCTAAGTCTAGTCTCCTTTTAGATATAATTTTGTCATTGGTATAAATAAGAACTCCTCCACCTCTTCTATCAAGTCTGTCTTTCCGGAAAATATGAGGGTGATCAGATAAAGAAATAGCATCGTCAGGGATAGAGTCATTGAGATGAGTTTCCGTAAGGCAGATGATGTCATGTTAGGCAAGTTCAGTCTCAAGGATTTCAGTTTTATTTCTAAGTGAGCATATCTTCAAATGTGCAATTGATATGTCATCAAGGAGTGAGTAGTTTCCCATATTACCTGGAGGACCGGGATTGGTATGGATATCCATACACAGTAAAATAAGTTCAATTTTGATGATAAGCATAAATATTATATTCAAAATATCCTCTCCATGTGAACTGTGTAGATATGAAAAAATCAATTTCATTTTGGTAAGTGATATTTTGCGATGCGTCACCCCCTACACACACATGCTACAATCATTAACCGTTATCAATATTGATGAATGATATTAGGTTTCTAACAGTATGTGGTAGGCATGACGTACAGCAACAGTATACACAAAAGTGTGAATATATGAAATGTATGCAGGTGATACTTCAATGAAAATATGTTTGAAATGATAGGATAATTATAGGGACAGTCACTATTTACAATATGTAGATGCAAGTACAAACATAGCAAGCTACTTACACGAGCGCTGGACCTGGACACATTCTCAGCCTTCCATTCATTGTCATTAGGACACTCACGTTACTATAGCTATATTTACAACACATTCAAACCTTCAACCGATACAGAGTATGCACGCTTGCAATTACGTAGTACGTGTGGACAAATCAAATAGTAATAGCCGTGGGTGTATAATACAGAGGGGTTCCAATAAGAATTAGTTCAATCTGCCGATACAGCCAATTAATGGTAGGAGTTCATAACAAAAACATGACCACGTGTTTGATACCAGTACCGAATCAGGATTTAATATGTATATTTTCATCGAGAAACCAGAAAAAGAAAACGTTTACGGACGACGGACGCAAATAAAGCAAATGCACCACGTGACAAATGTTTTCAGGCAAAAAAAGAACAACAGAACCAGTCTCAGCATGTCCATGTAAGATGATTATGGTAAGACTATTGGAAGTTATTCAGAGCGGAAAAAAATACAAGAAGGTCCGGAACAACGTATAACTTTGATAATGCTTAAAGATCTCTTCACCGTTTTGGTTATTTAAAAAAGAATGACAGAATTGTATATGTTGATGAAAAACATAAAATGCCTTAGGTTTGAAGATTTCTTTTGATCTTATAAATAACAAATATCTTAATACAAAAACCGTTTGAAATTAGAATTTTGAAGTTCTACAGCGACGAATATAAAACAAATACAGTGTATCTGTAAAAATGATATGAATATTGTCGAATGATGAATGCATCTTGTATCAGTTTTCAGTTGGTACAGGTTATGTCGGCATACTTTTTAGATTTAATCAATTAAAGAAATACAGATAGAGTGTCACGTTTAGATTCAACTTTTTAATGCGTTGACGCTAAATATGTTCTGCGATAATGTGCAGAGTTATCCAAACTCATTAAGTAGAGTGCAATCATGACTGCTTATTAATTATATGAAACAAATTATCTTCTACAGAAACGTGTAGTTCATCTCAAAATCAACAAAATAGTTGTCGTTAGATGCAAATGTAAATACTGCCTAAGGTTTGTGGTGCACTTCACTATGTTTAAAATGTAGGAAGTACCTTTAACAGAATTTGATTTGTTTTTAAGGAATGAAATTTTGTTAAGTTGATTTATTGGTAAATTATATTTTTTTCAATATTTGAAGTGTTTGACATTCCTAATTATTATTGTGTCAATCAAACTATTATTAAAATGTTTTTCAATTGTTTTATTCCTTTCTCAGCCAAATTAGCAAACTCTTATCTTAACTAGAAACACTACTTCATATAATATACTAATTAATTTGTATGCCATGTATGCTGTGCTTTGCTACTCAATAATATACTATGCTATGTATGAATTAATTAATTAATTAATAACGTGAAAATTGGAAAGAAACGATTATATCGTAAAAGGATTATGACTTGCACAATCAATCTTGCATATTTTTTTGGAATTAGTTTGGTCGATGTATTCATCTACAATCGGCAACCCTACCTATGCCGCTACAACAAAGATGAAATTGTAGACCAGCAAGAAATAATAGATACAAAACCAGAAATTGTTTTGCGGTAACCAAATTTCCATAAACATCGGGAAACCATCTTTAATTATTATTATTTAGTTTTTAATTTCGCTAGAACCTATTTTCATATCTATTTCTCAATTAGGGAAATATTACAGTTTGTTTGTGACGTCTAAATCTATTTTGGGCACATGTAGCTTTCTCTCTGTTGTAGTTTTATTAAAACTGCACGAAAACGTTGAAGCCCTGAAAACAGAAATGAATACAATAATATTGCTTAAAATATATATCTTATGTCACCCTTGAAATATTATCTATCAGAAAAAAACTATTGTCGAAGTAGCTTCGTTCTGGATATTAATTTTCACTAGAACACACAGTTAAAACTTGCAAGTCCGATGTACGGTAACAATTTAACGGCTATTACAGGATACATATAATTTATTTTAGGAACGTCTTTATTTTTAAAAATGTAAGAAATATCTTTTGGCCTATTTCTGATAGGGTATTGTCGCTATCTTTATGAATCAGTCATCTTTTTCTTCTGAAAATAAAGAATGTGATGTGATGCTCTATAAATATTTATTGAAATGTAAATTCCACTTATATCTTTCCAAGAACTTACTGATACAAAAATATAATCAAATGAGTACCTTCTTGGACATATTGTTTCGGCAAAGTGAAGGCCAAACGAAACCAGCCTGGGACCTGACAAAACATTTCCTTGCCTGGATAAACGAAGAGACCAGCTTCCATAAACATGTTGAACAGTTTCATTTCCTCCTCACTCGTTCGTTCCTTTAAAAACTTACAAAAAATGAATTCATAGTCAAAACTTTTATATTGTTACCACTAGAAATGTTCACACTTCATTTATATAGATTATTGTGTGTTTTAGTACCTAACTAACCGTGTAACATGTTATACGACTTCCTTATAAATGGTTGTTTTAATGTCGTTCTCATTGTGCTATGTTGTTAAAGGGAAACACAAAAGAAAATCGCAAAAATAGTCATTTGAACCCACAGTCGACCCCAGAAGACGATTTTAACTAATGTGAGTTAAGAACAAAAACAAAACAAAATAAAACAACGCTATACAAAATCTCCGGGTTTTTTTGGCGTTTCCTGCTCCACATGTGACACTTGTCCTGATGTCTCGCATTAATCGTTATGAAATATGCATATCGTCACCGATCAAACACAAAGTGAACTACTAATTAATTGCCAGAGACAATGGATGTAAAAATAATTACTCTGGACCTTACAATACACTAGTTCGGTATCAACGCTCATTGAAGCGTATAAGGTAGAATATGCTAGCCATAAATATTTTTGGTCAGAAGACCGTATTTTTCATGTAAATAAGTAAATTCTGATACTACTAGGTCCTCGTATATTCATAACTGCAGGCCATGGAGTAGTGATTTGTCATATTAGGTCCACGAACAGGGCAACTGGAGAAAGTCGCCGTATCTGTCATAGAGGCTGAGAACAACAATGACGTACTGTCATAAGATGAGAAAATATTTGTAAATAGACGACCGCTTTGTATGTGTTGATTTGTAACACTATAACGTTGACTACCTGGGATAAATCCATCCAGAAGAAGATCACATTTCGACAGCTGTACGCTGTAGGAATATTCAACTCATCCAGTACATCTTTCACTAGTTTATAAGTCTCCTTTGCTCTGTTGTAATAGGTAGGGAAGTAGGTGTTGTTTAGCCATTCTGGAAAAGAGATACTTATGTAATCAGTCACTTGCAGGCGTAATAAAACCACTTGTACGTTATCATACCATTCAAGCATTACTTGGTGTTAAAGTACAGTTGTGTGACCGCACAACGCACCAAAAATACCGTGCGCTCTCCGTGCATACATCGTTCACACACCGTTCGCACATCGTCCACACATGGTGCACACAACTGTGCGATTAAACAATCGTTCGCCCCGTTGTGCGCTTCTCTCCGCACAACTGTGCGATATGGTACAATTTGTTGATCAATATTACGGAATGAAAACAATACGGAAGGCTCGTATGCAATAATGTACACTGTATATATAACTGTAATTTCTCATCACAATAATTAGGATTATGTACAAGATACCAAAACGTGTTACACAGTATACAGTGACCGTTAGACTGTCAAGAATGGGTTTGGCTCCTCGTAAGAGAACAGGTAAATAACAATTTGATGAGTGACCGGAGTTTTACCTGGCCTTTGCCTGACACTTGATACCGTATGACCGTTCTGAAAACACAACTGGACGTTTAATATTTGTTATTTGCATTCGTTTTGGTCTATAGCTCCCTTTCACCTGGTTTTCACTCCTTGGCGATTTCCGTAAGTGCCCCGGGCGGGGGGAAAACTACGGTCCAGGTAGAAAGTGGCTATGTTTACCTGTGTTGCCGAGACTGTGTTGTAATTTTGCATGTGTCGATTAAGGTCGACAAACCGAAAACACCATTTCTATATTGAAGAAAGTATAGACAGAAAGATCAGCTTATAGATGTAGCTTGAATATAGAAACATACTAAAAAATCAAGTGTATATGTTTAAACACGAAACCGTATATATTGTTAAGCCATTCCTCAATTTACACAAACCACGATTGTTATCGCACGACGTTCGTCGATCGTCCGCACAAATGTGCGCAAGCAATGATCGTCAAATTTTTGATCGTTCGCACTTCGTGCACACATCGTTCAGACACCGTTCACACATCGTGCGCACACCGCACATCGTGTAACGTTGTGCGATCCCACAACTTTAACAGTGTGTAATACAAAGTAATTTATTGATATATTTTTGTTTTAAAAACAAATAATTATTTCATTTCTGTACTATTATGCTGAATGTGTTTTCTCCTTTCGTCTGCTCCTATTCTGTCCATCGTGTTAGTGTGGCGTCTGTGGTAGGTCTTGTTTCCACACCTATTCTACCTTCGTTTCTAAAGTAGGATATGCATTACCGTAGTGTTTTTAGCTCACCTGGATCGAAGAACCAAGTGAGCTAATGCCGTGGCGCGGCGTCCGTCCGTTGTCCAGAGTCAATATTTTACTTTAAACAACTTCTTCTTTATAACCAAAAGGCCTAGGGTGATGGTATTTGGCCAGAAGCAAACTTGGATGAAGAGCTACCAAGTTTGTTCAATGAATGACCATCACCCATATTCAAGGTCAGAGGGGTCAAATATGCTCAAATCTTTAAACAACTTCTTCTGAATTATAAAAAAACCAGGGTGATGATATTTGGACAGTAGCGTGCTGGGATGAAAGGCTACTATGTTTGTTCAAATGAATGACCTTAACTCATATTCAAGGTCACAGGGGTCAATTGTCTAAAAAAAGTAATTTAAAACCTCTTCTGAATAACTAAAAGGACAAGGATGTTAATATTTGGTCAGGAGCATGCTGGGATGAATTCTACCAAGTTTGTTCAAATGAATGACCTTGAATCATATTCAAGGTCACAAGGGTCAAATATGAATAAAAAACTTTTAAACGACTTAGACAACCCAGATATTTGATATTTGGCCAGTAGCATACTGGTATGAAGGGCTATCAATTTTGTTGAAAGCAATGACCTTGATTTGTATTCTAGTTCACAGGGGTCAAATCTGTTTTAAATCTTTAAACTACTACTTCTGATAAACTAACTCTGACCTACGTTTTGACCTTTGACCTTCATCAAAGAAAAAAATTGTCCGGGCTCTTTATCCTTCACTACTAGGTAATGGAACTTCATACTTGGGGTATGGGCTCATCTTGGAGTATCGAGTATCAAAAGTAGGTCTCTCTGACCTACATTTAGACCTTTGACCTGCATGAAAGAAAGTTTGTCCGGGTTGGATCTCCTACACTACTAGTCACTGGAACTTTATACTCGGAGTATGGGTTCGTTTTGTGAGGCGGTGTGTCGTATATCAAAGTATGTCACTCTGTTTTGACCAGGTCACTGACACTGAGGGTGTGTCAAACATTCATATATAGAAATAGTTCCCGCACGAACTTATCATCTGTGCAGTTCACAATCGGTGGGGGAATTATAATTCGCCGAATTGTCTTGTTTAGTCAAATATGTATAAAAATGTAAATGACCTAATCTCAATGAAGTAAAGGTCTAGGGTGTTGATATTTTGCAAGTTGCATGCGGGCTATACAATTTGTTCAACATAATGACCTTGTTCGACTTTCAAGATCACAGAGGTCAAATGTTTTTAAATCTTTTAATAGATTTTTTAATGACGTATAGTCATAAATACTTATATTTTGCCTGTAGCCTTATCTTAGATCATTTTTAAGGTTACGAGTAAGAGATAAATACCAGATGGGCGCTGCAGGTCCGTCGGGCCTCTTGTTTTGTCCTAGTTTGTCTTTCATATTACGATTGAGTGTTTGGTATGCATTGCTCTATGTGTTTGCTATGAATTCAGGTTAGGTGTTTAATATGGAGTACCTGTGTCGGACAGAATGCCATTGATCAACATTTGTGTAGGGGCAGGTATGGAACAAAACATTGCCATCTTCTTCAGGTGATTGATGACCCTCACATCATGGGAATACACAACACCACATCGAAATCCTGATAATCCAAAATCCTAGGAAACGTGAAACATGAAAATATAAACTCTTCTTTATATCAGATAGCTATATATTTTTTTTTTTAAACAGGTATTTTCTTACTTCATATGTCTAGTGATTATTTTAACTCAAATAGACTGTCTTGGATTTTTTTCTGTCAATGTGTCCATGACATATTGGCCAAATGTTAATAAATGTGCCATGTTATGTGGTGTTAAGGAATTAAATCTCTTTCTCTGTATTTATACATATGTTAAAAAAATATTTTTTGGGAAAAGAGTTTCATTATTATGAACACAAAAGCGGAGAAATTGTTAATATGGCGCAGAAACAAGGTTGACTTTGTTTGGCTATTCTGCTTGAATTTTTTATAACAGGTGCTTCATCTCTACATTTTTCCGATGTTTATTCTTTTATAACAATACTTGCTAAATTTCGGTAAGTCATGAACGCATGAATTGCTATTCATTATTGTACATGAAATGTGTTTAAAACAACGTTATATTTTATATCATTTGGATCAATAATTATATATTTCTATTTCTTATATATTACCTTACTTAAACCCCAAATGAAGTGAGTCTTGTCTGGATCAGGAATGGGCATAGACAAAACACTTGTAAAACAATCTTGACCTTGTGTCGACAAAGCATATATTTCATCAAATATGACGTGGAGGTCCTCTCTGTCAGTAAACAAATAACGTATTTGTATGAAACTGTAATGCAGACCAAGAACAGAAATGATGAAGTCATCATAAAAGCAAAGTAGTTACCGTTTGCAGAACTCCATCAAATCAGCAAGTTCGTGAGGGGTATATACTTTACCCGTAGGGTTACTTGGACTAGTTAAGATCACTCCACGGACATTAAAACCCTACAACAAAACAGATGATTACATTATATAATAAACATAATTGAAAAAAAAAACATTTGAAATTAAGGTATCGATTACAGATAACGGTATATGATAATTGGATATAAATAGCTTTTGTATTATGTCTCAGAAGAAGGATGATATTGCGTTGTGATACTTCGAAAATGTATTGAATTGCAGTATATTGTTAAACATTAAAAAAATAAAGTGCGTTATAACACCTGTGTTTTATATGTCTATACCACGATAATGATGGTAAATGACCCCTTTGTTGGATGTTCTTGTTTTTGTTTGCAACATAAAGTCAAAAGATCCAGTTTAGAATTGATGAGTTGAAGACACTATAAAAGTTGACAACATCCCGAGGCTACAATTAATTATAACACTTCCTCCTTACTTCTTGTTTCGCTCTTTGCAAGTATGAACCCAACAGGTCTGTACGCATTTTACATGGATCAGCCGAACATTCCTCCTGAAATTATCAGTTCTATGCTTTAAAATCAACGAAAAAAAAGCTTTGTTATTGTAGCCTACGTATCTATATAATCTACATTTACTTTGTAAACAGTATCTCTGTATTTGGAAAAGTGATATCAAAATTCAAAACATATACTACGGTATGACTATAAACAACATTCGTTAATTACAAAAATGAATTGGAACATGTTGAATAGATGCACCTGTGCAATTAGCCTCAAAGTAAGTAAACCTAGTTTAGATTATCAAAGTTCTAAATCTGCTATAATATATGTTTAAACGTGTGCTATAAACAACCAATGATTGAAGACAATATTTCGACTTACGTCAAACATTGGTACCTCGTAGATGTCTACTCCACCTATGTCTAACATGTCGTATTTAAGATTTATGTACGCCGGGGTAGGGCACAGGAAAACATCTGTCAAACGAATACATGCCTCATATAAGTGGGATCCTTATCCAACGCACCCTGCATCAATTTGATACTAACTATCGCTTTAAGGCTATTTAAACTATGTGCTTTATTTATAACAAAAAAAACACCTGGCATACTCATAGCCTCTGTCAAATTATTTGGTTAAATTCCCAATTAGTGCAACATCCATACCGCATAGGTATACTAACTAAAGTAAAATATTCATGTTTTATCATTATTAATGATGCAAATTATTGTATTCGTTATTTTGTTTGTTACACTTTATTAAGAATTGTTATATTTTATAGCACCATTTATAAGTCCTAATAATTGTTTATATAACTCCAGAAAGAATCATGAAAAACATTTATATTTCTTTTCTGACAATTCCAACACATTTAAGTACAGGCCTCAATTAAAAGCCCTAATTTCCCATTGACGCAAAATTGAAGTTTTCGCTAACTACTGGTTAAAGTCAAATAGCATTTTAGCAACCGGGCTTGAGCTCTATTTATTTTAAAATTACCGTATATTTCATATTGAAACAATTTCAGGTAGGGTATCTGCTTTTTTATATTTTATTTAAGCGTGATTTTAACAGGGGCTTTTTCAGAACGGAGATCATATATTCATCTGACCATCTTAGTTTTATTTTCAGATATTTATTGATGTTCTGTCAGTAAATATCTGTCAGTAAATAATATGAATTGCGAAACCTAACTGCATTTCCTTTATCATTCAGAACTTGTAATCATGTATACATCCGACTTATATTATTAAGTATAATAAATTAATATTGATCTACAGTAGGGCGGGTGCCATATCAAACGCAGAAAACGTCTGAACGAGATCAAATAGCATAACGACATAGAAAGATAGGCTTGATAGCTTGATGCTCGTCATACCTCCAACATCTGCCAGAGCAAATGCCAGTGCATTCAGTGTTGCTGCCACTCCATCCAAAAGTATGATCTGAAATCAACAGCTTTTTGTTAAGGTATTTAGTTTACCTACTATCTAAACGTACAATAATCGTATGTACGATAAAACGTATGGAACATTTTCGAGTATTGTTAGCGGGAAGCCTTACCTACTATTTAAACGTACAATAATCGTATGTACGATAAAACGTACGGAATATTTTCGAGTATTGTTAGCGGGAAGCCTTATCATCAAACCCTATATATACCACAGCGTGCCTGATTGGATTATATTGATGACGTGACAGAGAAATAAAAATACCATATTCCCCATGCGTATTCGAGAGGCTTTGGTCACATTTCCTTTATTCCGAGCCACTGTAAAAACAAGCAAGAGGTACAAATGTACCAGATCTCCGAGTGACTGCAGCAGACTAAAACAATGACGTATCAGCAACATTAAGCCACACTAAACAACGATGAGTATGGAGTTAGGTTGATTATCAGTTACATTTATTAAAGTAGAATACAATTCAATTTGGCAGTTAACGCCACCAACGTAATTTATTCTACCTTTACACGTCATATTTTTAGATTTGTTTTGAAAATCAACACAATCAATGTTGTGAATCTTGTAATGATTGACATGTTACCGACCGATGATGTACTATTTGATTTATAATTTTTGACAAACTTACGTTTTCCTCTTTGATTCTTATCGTGCTTTTGAAGTGTTCCTCTATGAACTTGCTGAAGGTTTTCCTTACTCTTTAACAATGTAAAATGTAACCTATTTCATACAGTACTTACACAATAGTTAACCAAAATACACATTTAGATAGAAAGTTAAAAAAATCAAATATTTGCTGATTTGTTGAGACATACGTCATTAAAGAATATCATATGTCCATATTACTTGTTTCATATTCGTCTCCAATATATAAAAAACAGTATACTAATCTATATGTTATGTTGTCTACAATATAAATAAAGAGCATGCTTTGTATCACTAATACGTGTCTAGCTCGTATAAAGTTGATGAATAAATATACATACATGTATAAACCATATATATGTTGTTGGATAAGTTACATCAGGATTTATTACACGGTGCTGTTTTTGAATTGAAAAAAATAATATGAACTTACCGGTACAATCCACAAGGGTTGTAATAGTAAAGAACGTCTTTGCTCACACAGTCAGTTGACCGTGATATCTCAGCAATCTATAACATTCAAATGACACTGTTGCAAACATATATCTGTATCATATGTCAAACAGACGCAATCACAAATATACGAAACTCTCTAATCGCGGTATTATAACTTCCATTAACGTATTTATATAGCACCTACTATTTACAGGTTATCTAAAGAATGACGTGCTCTAAAATTTTGCCTGCTTTACTTTCTTTCCTGTTGTCACTGAAAGTATTGCATTCTGTACTTCAAACCACGTTTAAAGTTAATATTTAGTTTATACAAGACTACCTTTGGACGAAAACTTACCTTTTTTAGCCATAGGTCTTCACATAACTTGTTTTCTGCTAAACCAAGATCAATGTATCCCTTCGTGTGAAAAAAATGGCTAACGACGTTAGTTTAGACGAAATCGATAAAGCTGTATTCAAACTAATATATAAAATGTCTTAATTTATTATTTTGATAATTTTAACTTATCATGTTAAAAAAACAATTACATTTATTTATTTACGTAAATACATTTATCTAATGCCTTAAGCAAACTCATTGATCAATATCCTTTATTTAAAAATGCCTATCTAAATTGATATGTTCTCACAACAGTTACCCTCTAAACATCATTAAATTTCGTCCCCGAGAAGTAATGTCCCTGTACATGGATATATTTCTGTTAGAACAATGACCATTAATACATCGAAAACAAATAATATCACTGTTACCCGCGGATTTGTAACATGATCGTAACGGTAAGCCGCTACTTTTTTGGTGTTGAATAGAAGGACACTTTCTTTCGTGGAGTTTTGAGCCCTTTTCGAAGTCATGTCTGCAAAAAACGAATTATATTTAAGGCATCGAATCATTGGTTTGATACTATCCCACAGATTAAAACTGGATGTAATGGACACCGATAATACAGTTATGATAATGATTATTAAAATGTAGGTAGTAATTTTCCTGCGATTTTGAAAATTTGTTTGTTAATGCGGGGATTTTCCTAAATTAAAATCAATTGCTAAATTTTGTGGTTATGAGCGAGTAATCCTTGCTATTTTGACATGAACAGGTGGTTAATTTCTGGCCAAACTATGCCCACTAAAAAGTTTTTTCACATTTATTGAAAGTAGTTTAGTGTTACAAGTCAATTTGCAGTTTTGCTAAAATCTGGAATGAGATAATTTCTGGTGGCGGCGCCAAGTACCAGATACAACTGTAGGAACCAAAGCATGCACTAAAGTTCTATGTGTGGTCCTTGCCATGTGGCGGGTTCGAGGTTGCCACCAGCAATAATAAGTATGTAGTGTTTATTTTTCTTTAAATTACAGCTATTCAAAATGACGGCTGACCACAGAGTCATGTCTTTATATAGCTTATTGGCAGATCTTGTCACACATTTATTTATTTTAATTGAGGTGGCCCCAATCCCAATTTTGGGAGGTAACCTTTTGGTGACGAAGCCATGTCCACAATCGCCAAACATAGCATAAAGACAACAAAATTATCACAGTTTATTGGCTTTTGTATAGGGTTATTCAGAATTGTTGAAGGAATATTAAAACAGTGTGAACTGAAGTTTTGATTGTTTGTTATCCCTGATAATGGGTTCAAACTCTAGTATTACATGTATGAAGTACTACGTGGTAAACAGTCAATGTTAAATAAACGTGTTAACCTTTTGGTTTAGAGAACTTTATTTTGAAAAACAATTATAATGACATCCAAGATATTTGTATTTCCATAACATTGTGCAACAAGAGGCCAAAAGGGCCTGTATCGCTCACCTTAATATGTTTAAAATAATTGGTATGAAGTAAAGATATAGCACTCCATGGTAGGTGCTGTAAGTACATATGAAATTTCAGAAAGATCCATCCAGTACTTGAGATTTGCCGAGAACAAACTTCAAACAGAGCCCCATCCCTATGCCCTTAGGGGGTCATACCCAACGTTTATACAAGATTGAGTCCCCTTGGCTTAAAGGATGCTCCAGACTAAATAAGGATAAAATCCCGTAATCCCGATGGTCGAAGAAGGATTTTAAAGGTTTTACTTCTATTTCTCCTATTGGGCCCCAGCCTTTTGCCCTCTGGGATACCACACCAACTGCTAATACAAAATTGACTCCTCTTGGCCCAAGGATGCTCCAGACTAAACTAGAACTGTAAGCCAAAGGTCTAAAGATGATACAAATTGAAACTTTTATGAAATACCTGAAAATTTAGTGGGTGAAAAGGTTATATGATGCAAATTTGGATTGGCAAAGTTTAGCAAAATCTAATTTTAGTAAATTCTGGAGGGGAGAGGTTATGGAATATGAAAAAACAAATCTGGAGGAAATATCGAAAAATTATAACTAATGTTTTCTGGAAAGATGTTATTTTAGCATGAAAATAATATAAAGATGATAATAATGAAGAATCAGGTTTTCTTGGCGATGGTCATTTGAATTACATACCAGTTCCTAGTTTCAAACAATGTATTGAATATGAAAGGAATGGGGTAAAGACAGTTAAGGACTTGTTGAACAATAATTATCAGTTTTTTGTCATTGAATGATATTAAGACTAAATTTGAGAAATGATATTTTTTACAATATTTTTCAGTAATAGATCACATTCTTAGAGAAAAGTTAAACATAATACGACAACAACAATTGATCAACAATCCATCAGAAAACAGTAATTTTTGTAGAAGACACCTTCAAGCTAAAGATCTTAGACATGGTTATAACGCGATTGTTGCTAACTACAAACATTATCTAGTTGAAAGGCAGGAACAATGGAATAGAAAGTTAAATACAAATTAAAATGATGATATAGGTTGGTAGAAAATGTATTTAACAAGCTTTCTGGTGACAATTGACACAAAGCTTTAAAATCTACAATTTAAGATTCTTCATAGAATATTAACAACAAACAGTTTTCTTTACCAAAATAATGTTAAGGATGAGGATCTATGTACTTTTTGTAGAGATGCACCAGAATCAATTGAACACTTATTTTTTAACAGTGTGAAAATAAATGATATATGGAATTATTTAATAGCTTTGGTAAATGACTTGAATACCAATATTATCATTATTTATCAGATGAATATCAAGGATATGTTATTTGTTTTTGTGAAAAGGGTCCTCCTATCATAAACTATCTCATACTGATTATTCAATATTATGTCTATACATGTCGATTCAAAAATATTGAACCGTCTTTCAATGATGGAAAAAGACGTATTATTCAACAATAACAGATTGAAAAAAGATGTCATCTTTGAATGACACAATGAACAAGTTTAACCAAAAGTGGTCTCCCCTTAATATTTGAGAAAAACAAATTTAACATTAATTGCATATCCGGGTTAACTTACAACCCGTAAAGAATTAATTAAAACATGAAGAAAGATTGTTTGATATTTAAGTAAATAACAGGCGTACATGTGTGTATTATATTTGTCTTGTGTATGTGTTATGTTGATAAGTATGTTTATTGTTTTATGTGTATGTGTAGACCCAAATGGCATGGTAAATATATAATTATTTATTGTAATAGAAAGGATGGATGTATCCAAATATCAATGTCTTAATATAAATAATGTTTACAATGTCTATATGCTGGTAGGCATGCAAGGATGTATGTGTAAGGTTACGAGTATATGTACAATCATGTGTGGTATATATGTATGACTCAAGCAATATTTATGTCATTTCGAGTGTGTATACTTTATTTATGAATACATAATTTGTAGTTAAATTTCACATAATTGTACACTGTTTATGTTTTTGTGTCAATGCATATAGGTCTAAATTGGTAGGTACATTAGTATTTGACCATTTTTTTTATTTTCCCCAGACATTCCTTCTTAAGTTATTCCAAATTACACATTAAAAACAACATCATTCAAAGTACATGAATTCGGTTTTATCTTGTCTAAATTTTAGGAAAATATGGCAATCCCAAATCAATAAAACAGAATTTTTGGCATGCAAATGAATTTATAAATATAAAAGTACTTTCAATATTTGAATATATAAAGGAATGGTTGATGTAATTTAAAAAATCATTTTAATCAACGAAATATTTTTGTTATGGTAATGAATGAAATATACGTATGAAAGAATAAATGATTTTGAGTTTGAGTATGAAAGAATGAATGATTCTGAGTTTGAAAGATGAAATGAAAAAGAAATAGAGAATGAAGAGAAAGAGGCCGTTTGCATGAGGCTATTTTATGTAAGAGGGATGATCCCGGGGCACCCCAACCCTGGCATTCCTCAAAAAGATGCTTGGGGAATAAAATTCAATTTGAACCTAAAAAAAAGAAGAAAACGATACCGATCATTCATGCAAAGTCTCAATGATATCCACCTGTTAGTTAAGGAGAAGTTGCGCGGACAAGTATTTCGCACAAAGGGGCATAACCCCATCAAAAAAGGTCGAAATCCCAAATTAAAATGCCGGTGCACTACAACATAAGATATCGATTATTCATGCAAAGTTTCAATGAAATCCACCTGTTAGGTAAGGAGGAGTTATCCGGACAAATTACTGTGGACGACAGACAGACACCCAGACATCCTGACAGAGCGATTCCAGTATACCCATTACTTCGTTGCGGGGGTATAATTAAGGATGTACATCTCTGAGAAGTTAAAAAATTCCTGTATTAAACTTTTTTTCTTATATTGATTTTTGGAAAAAGGAGATAATGGAATAGTAGAAAATGCAAAAAAATATATATGTCTGTGTGTTCGTTTTTGTGCTATGATCGGTCAAAGATATCAATTTAACACAATATTTGATTTTAGGTGAATTTTCGGGTTTTGACTATTTGCAGAACAAATTCATACCCTAATATGTAAAAAAAAATACCAATAATATATAACTTTCCACTTTTTTGCATATTATTTTAACAATATTGAACATTATAAAGTTGTACAGCAAAATTGAACTTTTTCCAAAATGGCCGCCGAATTGGTCATTTTTTTCAAATTCTTGTAATAAATGTTTTGCACACAACAGACATATATTTTTTTGACAAGTTTTTCAGATGTGTTTGCTATTAAACCTATCATAATTTGTTAAATATTAAAAAAAACTCGTTACACCAGATCAAAGCGAGACTTGAACGTGACTGAAACCTCAGAAGGGTACATCCTTATTACAAAATTGGTTCCCCTTCACCCAAGGATGCTTCATACCAAATTTGGACAAATTCTTGTCAGTCGTACAGAAGAAGAAGGTATTTGAAGCACATGTTTATGTTTATTTCTGCTAGGATTTCCTCTTCTTATTTTGGAACATGCTGATCAGTACCAAAAACACTGTCGTTTGTTTATCGTATCATTCCATGTGGATTGTTCTCCCTATAACCATTTCCATAGTTCAAACCAAAGTGACGGAACGGATCATTTTCGTTCTCCATGTAAAACAAATTTTGAAGTAAATTGTGTGTTAAAAAAAAGAGTAAAAGACCAAGACAATGTTACAGCTTCATACATGTGTACTGTATCTATATGCAAATCCATAATCTAATATAGTAACGGTAGACCTGAACACAAAATTGTTTAAGGTTTATCATATAGATAATTGACCAAATGATGAGGTTTATCAGAATCATATGATGTAATTGTAGCGTTGAGAAAAGGTTATGTGTGTATAAGTATGGAACACAACATTCCCTACACCCCCAACCTCCCAAAACGTGAGGGGTTAGTCTGCTCCTCTCTCAGATAACAAAGTTTAGTACAGAAGCCCGTTAGGTTATACAAGAAATATATATATATTGTTTTTACGCTGTAACTATCGCTTTAAAATGTATCATTTAACCATGACAGCACGCTGGGTTTCATCTTAAAACGCAATAGTTATCGAGTCATACAGCGATAGTTATTTCGTTAAAGGGGGCCGCGTTGGGAGAGGGGTTATGGCGTCTGATAGTCTGCTACAATTAGTCCTTCACCACTGGGTCGTGGGCTTTCCCATATAATGGCCGCAGGCGTTCCTCAACCACAAAAATATGACATTCTTTAAATGACCAGAGCTGTTACATGTAATAGGACGTAACACCCAAACAAACCGAACAAAGTTATCTTGTTCAAACTCCAGCGGTACTCCCATTTTCAGCGGGATGACTAATATATATTATTGAGGCTTATGTACTTGTACATAAGCCAGGTTTGAATTAATAAATACATGTTACAAGCCAAGCTACTAGTCAGTATATATATGTAATAGTGTGATTACTATCTTGTTTTATATAACTTTGTATGTATACATGTCTATTTGTTTGTGCCCAAATTGTTTAGAGTGTGTAAAAGAGATATGTGTGTGTTATAGGTTACAGGGAGTGATTATTTGATTACTTACCTGTAGTTCTATTTTTAATATATATCACCTTACCTGTATTGTTCTATTTTTATATATCACATGGCGTACATGTGATATCTGCCCATTTTTCTATTGGTCAAACTAGTATAATACCCTTTGGTCAGTTTGGCGGGAATCTCT
>NW_018403686.1:446189-451856 GCF_002113885.1 Mizuhopecten yessoensis | reverse complement strand
TTGGCTAACAATGATTATATTGAGATCCTAAATGATACTAATTAATAATAGATATTGATTAATCCCTTGCAATGTAAATTATTGGACACTGGCCTATCTGTCTATATTCAGTGTATTGACTATGTGTGTAATAGAGATGGGCAGCGATCATATACATAGCGAGGGCCTAATGTAAACAATCACTTGTGGGGGATCTATCCATATTTGGTTGGGTGTAAGTCGAGAGGGACATCGACAGTATACATGTCAAGGGGCCGACTGGTCAGTGGTCAATGAAGGTAATTGATAGATCACGTGCAACCAAACAGCAGTCTGATTGGCCGAAGGAATTTTGGATAGCGTCACTTAAGTCCAGAGACAGTAGCAAAATGACCAGTCTGAAATAATCTTTAGTTTCATTAATTAATTTGTCCGTTAATCACGGAATTATCCTAAATCTAATCAATATACTATTAAGGTATCTTTTCATATAGCCTGTTGGGAACATATTAAGAGTTTTAACCAAGCGGTTACCTAATAGTTACCGGACAGGGAATGTATATTTACAACTGTGCGTGAACTTTTAACTCCGGACAATGGCGAGTCGTCAACCTCGATCGACTTCGAGGAAAAGTGTTCCATACGATACGTCTAACCCGTGTTATTGGACCATAACGCAACTACGCGAGGAATTAACAAACATGGTATCAATACTCCTTCCACAGGTATCACCAAAGCAGCTTTGAAGGCATTGTATATGGACAATGTGCAGCGTCTCGCCCGAGTGAACAACACTGTCAACACTCCGAGTGAAGTCAATAGCACAGGACAGAGTGGCAATGTTATGCCCAGTATTCCGAGTGTTTCAACTAATAGTACAAATGGACAAAATAGTACCGCCGAAAGTGTCGCACCAACGCCTGAACATGACAATTACACGGAACTACTTCGTGACGCGGCGGCATTGGCTAGACCGCAAGGTAGTGAGGCGCCAATTGCAACAGCTGCGCGCAGTGTTAATCCGGGAGCTAACGTGCGAGACGAGAGTTGGACGGGATCCAATAAGGCAGCCGCCAGCGGCGGTAACAACATGATCATCGAAGGCATGTTGGCGTCCATGCAAAACATGCAACAGACGATGATGGGCCTCCAACAGACTGTCATCAAACTGATTTGAGCTCGCGATACGCCTGAGAGTAATGCTCAGGATTTCACATTGGCGACGGCATACGCTTCGATGAGACAAGTTCAGGATCAGACCGCGGCCGGTAACAACATTACAGTGACTACAGGTGAAGGCATAAACTCCGACAGTATTCCCCACATTGACATCGTATCCAATGCGAACAAGAAGAAAATTATTGAGGGGAGGTACGTAAATTTTGCCTCCCTTCTTATCCCCAAATTCGAGACCGACCGCCCAGAAGATCGCCATAAGGGTATAAACATACATCTATATGAGTCTGAAGACCCCCGTCTGAACAAGTCACTGACTATCTCGGAGTTCATTACCGCATTCGGGAAATTCAAAAGGGTCATGTGCGCCAAATTTCCGGAACGACGGGCAGAACTTGATGTTTATGAAGCGAACATCATAGAGATATCAAACGTTTATGGTCAACGATTTTATGACTACCATTGTCAGTTCACCATGAAGGCTGCAGCTTCCTTGAGAGATAAAAACCAGAAGATCCGCTGGGACATGAAGGACAACGGGCTTCTCAGTATGGTGGTAGGAAACTCTTAAGTGAACACCTGCCATTTGTGTGGATTGACCTCCCATTCAACCCCGTTCTGTTCTCAGCAAAGGGAGAAAAAGAACGTTCAACAATATGCAAAATATCAATCAACGTCATCGAACGATAGAAATCACAGTAAACCGAACCAGGGGGATACGGACACTGATCGTCTCCGACGTCCAAAAATTAAAATTAACGGGTCAGAAGTGTGCAATACTTTCAATGACGACGCCTGTCAATTCGGGGCTAAATGTGCCTTCTCGCACATATGCTTTTAATGCAAAGCCACAAGCCACGGAGCTAAAGCATGTAGAAAGGCCAACAAACCCCCAAATGATGAGAGTAACGCCTGACTTCCAACGATAGCCAGCACGCCTATAGATATTGAGCGATTACGTCAAAAGCTCAGTGGACATCCCGACAGATTCTTTGTAAATTATTTGTGCGACGGCTTAACTGACGGTTTTGACACTATGGTCACAGACATTGCCCTACCGATAAGAGAATGTAAAAATTTACAATCGGCGTTAAAAAAAGAACAAACGGTTACAACTCTAATCGCGAGTGAAGTCAACAAAGGTTTTCTACAAGGCCCATATCAAAGTCTCCCGTTTACTGCGTATAGAGTGAGTCCCATAGGGGTGGCTTATGGGAAATATTCAGGTAAACCCCGTCTTATAGTAGATTTGTCTTCCCCTCATGAAGATGAAGGAAATCCAAGCGTCAACGATGTCATCGATAAGGAAGATTATTCGCTATCATATGTCCGTATCGATGATGCAATAAAAATTATTCAAAATTTGGGAAAAGATACCACTATGTGTAAGACCGATATATCGGACGCATTCAAACTTTTGCCCATACATCCATCGCAATGGCATCTTTATGGTATATGTTGGGAAAACAAATATTATTATTACACCAGATTGGCGTTTGGATGTCGGTCGAGTCCAAAGGTTTTTGACAATTTATCACAGGCCATATGTTGGATCGCTTCAAATAACAATGGAATCGAGCATATATTGCATCTGTTAGATGACTTTATAACCATCGAAGAGCCCGGTAAATGTGGAGATAAAAATATGTCTTTATTGTACCACATTTTTAATAGCCTGAACATACCCATTGCCTCCATAAAACTTGTGGACCAGAAACTGCGCTCGAGTATTTAGGTATTATTCTAGACTCAGATAACATGGAAGCTAGGTTACCGGAAGACAAGCTTAAAAGGGATGTGGAAATGTTAAGATCATTTCAAAACCGTCAGTCATGTACAAAGAGGGAACTTTTCCAGCTTTTAGGGCATTTGAATTTTGCAAGTAAAGTAGTGATCCCTGGCAAGAGTTTTGTTTCCTACATCATTAAATTGTCAACCAGTGTGAAGGCATTACACCTCCATATCAAGATCAATAATGAATGTAGGCATAACATTAGGATGTGGTTAACGTTTCTGAGGCACTGGAATGGAGCAACCATATTTTATAACCGTTACATCACAACATCCGAGGACATTCAACTGTATACCGATGCATCTGGTACGTTAGGATTCGGGGGATATATGCAGGGTCAGTGGTTTGCGCAGCGGTGGCCAGCGACTATGCACGAACATGTAGACAGTGTAAAAGAACTGTCCATAGCATTTAAGGAACTATACCCCATAGTAGTAGCCGCAATGATATGGGGACATAGATGGAGAGGACTACGTATTATGTTTATGTGCGACAATAGTGCTACAGTAGCTATACTACATAAAGGGCGTTCCAAAGCCCCACACATCATGCCGTTAATGAGACGTTTGACCATGTGCGCTGCTATCAACGAATTTGTGGTATTGTCTAAACATGTTCCGGGCAAGTACAATGTAATAGCGGACGCCTTGTCTCGTTTTCAGATGGCACGTTTCAGACAGCTGGCTCCAGAGGCCAACCATCATCCCTGTCAAGTTCCCCCAACTTCCGAGGTCATATGGGACTTAAATCTGTAGTGGATGACTTGTGGGAGACAGCCATAGCTCCCAGTACTAAACATGCATACGACACTGGATTCAACACATTCATTAGGTTCCTTTTGATGGCAGGTATTATTAACAGTGTTAACTTGGCAGACATGAATGTTACAGAAAATATTCTGATATATTTTGTGGCTCACTGTCATAACATTAATCTGGCGTATTCTACTATAAAACTGTACCTGTGCGGAATTCGATTTATGTGCTTAAAAAACGATATACCGTATCCAAACAATACGAACTTATGTCGGATGCATGCTGTGCTGGGAGGAGTTAAACGTACGAGGAGAAAGGTAAACAGGCCTCGGTATCCAATTACCTTTAACATACTCAGGGACACATGTAAATATCTACGCAAAAACATGAATTCTTTCGAAGACTTGATGTTAGAGACAGTGTGTATTGTCGCTTTCTTTGCTTTTTTGAGATGTGGTGAATTTACTGTGAACAAACAATTTGACCATAATATTAACCTGTGTTTCAACGATCTCATCATAGCTAATGAACATGTACTACTAAATCTCAAAAAGTCGAAAACTGACCCATTCCGGGAAGGGGTCACATTGAAACTATTTAAGAACGGTAGTGAAATATGTCCCTATGTTGCTTGCTGTAAATACATGGCGGCAAGACAATGCCAGAATCCTGCACCGGATGATCCGTTGTTTGTTATAGCAAGTGGACAAGCCTTGACACGTACTGTTTTTATCGCAAGGTTCAGGCATGTACTGGAGTGTTTAGGTATCAATTCAGACTGTTATAATGGACATAGTTTCCGCATAGGAGCGGCAACCACATCGTCATTGGTATATCTTCCCGACCACCTTATTAAAGTGTTGGGGAGATGGTCCTCAGATGCGTACTGCAGGTATATCAGAACTCCAAATTCCTCAATCAGAGAGGCCCAAATAGCACTGACATCTACCGGATAGATCATGGACAGTCTGGCAATTATGTGCAAGATTTGCTATATATGTAACTACACCAAACTGGCAGGCGCAGTGTTTTATACTGTTTTAGTTAAATAAGTTCTGCATCTATCTGGCAATAAGCCCATGAGTAAAAAGCAACAGATATTATAGCATTGTCCTTCCATACATGTATGTACATCTCCTGCTTGAGCCGAGGTTGTGTAAAACTACTTGGGCTTATTGCAGGATAAATGTGGTAATTCTCACACCATGCCTGTGTATACGTACCGGGTGACCTTTAACTATAAATGACACCCGACAACGAGTCAAATATGTAGAACAAGTGGTAACATGATACTGTAACAATCCAAGACCATCACGTCTCATATTCAATGGAGATGCATACAGGTACTGCTCATCATTAGGTATATATGTATATGTATATAATAAGATCAAACATTTGGATATGCAACATACATAACTCATATTAACCTATTTCGTTCTATTATTTTATTTAATTTTTAATTTTTTGGGGGGCACTCAGCTATATTACTATCATAATACACCTATGTTTGGCCTGTTTTCAATGGAAATTTAATAACTAATTTCTAATATAAAAAAAATACCCCTTCAAAAATTGTAAATATGTAATAATATTGCATAACATCTATAATTAGATATAACAGTTTTAGACATTACTATATATGTCCTAACCCAATACCGAGCCGGAGCAATGTAACCAAAGAGTTACAGCCAGCTCGAGTTTACTGGTGGCGACACCAAACTGTCCCATAGCTACCTAATGTCGCACTGGAGCAATGTAGCCAAAGAGTTACAGCCAGTCCGCAAAAGGTAACATTTTAAATTTAATTATAACACGTAAGATGCTATTCTTCATCCGGTTTGGTATAGCAAGGTATACATAGGAGTAGTCTTGGTAACAACAAAGTTTGTACTACTACGAATATTATACTCGCACTCAACTCAGTATTGCAGCAAAGTCTGCAGATCTGAACAACAGAAGCAATCA